>NW_026725981.1:0-47850 GCF_029784015.1 Lycium ferocissimum
ACTCCGAATATATATCATAATGCGCACGACAACAAACCGGCTCCGGAACCGGCGAACGATGTACCAACAAACCGCACGAGCAGAGTCGTGAGTAACCATATGCATAAAATCATTACCATAGGTTCAAAAAGTAAGTAAAATGATCATACTTGGGGATCGGGAAAATCGTTATACCAAACTCTTCCAAACGTCATCCGAAGTGTACAAAGGAAGGTCGCGGGACCCACGGACGAGTGTCGACCCGAGCCGGGCCCGCCTATGAAAAACATACTCATCACACGTCATACAACCTCCCACGACGATATCGAGGCAATCCGAGCCCTTAGTCGAAAGTTATGAGCGTTCGAAGTTTCAACATCGTTTAAGAATAAAACTCTTTTGAAAACCAAGTTTTTATGCAAGTTTAAAATCAATTTTTTTCCAACAACATCAAAACCAATATTTTCTCACATCAACATACGAGTGCCAAAAGACAAACGCGAATCATAGACATGCTCGGATTATGAGAATAGAATTTCCTCGAGGCTAGTATCACCATAGCCTATATTAAACTAAGACATGCCAAAAGAAAGGAGGGTTAAGCTTTACATACTCTCGCTTGCGCACAACGCTAATCCAAATCAAACTTATATCTCGAATTCTCCAAGATCTACATAACATTAACAAATACCAACATCAACCATAAGCACTTAAAAGCTCATTTCCAACCAAGACATAATCCTACGGAAAATTGGGCAAAGCACTTCCTTTATAAATGGACCAACCCCGAGAATTCAACTCGGCCAAATTCAACAAACACACAAACCAACAATCATTCCAACAATATCCACAATCAATTCGAAACGCATTCGAACATTAAAAATCCTTCTCCACACATTCCAACAATATTCAAATTATACTTACTATAACTACATACTTACAAACCAACATGTAATCAAACTAACGCATATTCAATTATCAATCCAAAACCATTCAAACAACATTCAAGAACTCTTTAAACAATACACACAATATTTCCAACAATCCAACAAACACTCCAATCCACCCGAAATAGTCCCCAAACCCGAGAACCTCAACTCTAATGCATTTCTTGATTTCAAATCATAATTTACTTCAACAATCCACACTCTAATCATGCCATTTCCATAATCATAAAAATCACACTAAATATACAAAATCTTCCAAAACAGCCCATACACTTACAATACCAATTCGAATCATTCAACTCTTATTTCCAACATAAAATCTACATAACAACAACAACCAAAATTCCAAGGAAACTAATCCATTTCTTGACACACATCAAAGGCCATATTCGGCCAACCTTGCACACATACATATTCATGATTTTCATTTATTTCAACACTCTACAATAACCAAACATGCTTCATAACATTTAATTCATCACTTTCAACATAATTCACACATACACGGCCAAACTACCTTACACACGGCCTCAACTTCATGTGGCCATATCTCATGAATTTCATCCATAACAACATACAACAACACACATAAACCTTCCATAACTCATAAAAACAAGATTAAACTTACCTTTCTTCACAAATCCTCAACTTGTCCAAAGTTGGCCAAGGATGAAAACGAACAATCCAACGCTTGAAACAACACCTCCACGTTACTAAGCACCCTCCAATTAGTAGGAAAACTAGGAGAAAATATTTTTGGAGTGAAGATTTTTGGATTTCATTTTCCCATGGGCTTGGCCGAACAGCCCTTTTTTTTCTCTCCAAGGTTCTTGATTGTTTTAAGTCTTGAAATGATGATGAATAATCCCTCTAAGCCATCCTTATATTACAAATAATGGCCAACCATGTGGCCATGGCCCACTCCTAAGGTGGCCGGCCACATGGCCCCATTTTATTTCCTCCTTTTATTTCAATAATAGCCAACTTCCCTTAATTCCATCTTTGGTCCCAAAGTTTCTTTAATGATTCCATACCAATAACGTCATACACACTTAGGTCTTACGACAAAATCGAAGGTCACACGTCCCGACTTCGCACCCCGGAATGGTCTTAATCCTAACTTTTCATAGTTAACCCGAATCGTCTCGTCGTTCAAAATACGGGATGTAACAAAAACACTTCATATGTTAAGAGATATTCTTCCCTCAATTTGGACTAAAATTTTCACACGAAACTTTACCCATCCTTTCTCCAAAGTCGTACCACTCCATTTCTTCCGCTCATTTCCTTATAAAATCTTCTGGTATACCTTATATACATCCTTCACTCATTACATATATTTAATAATGCTTGCTCCTTATATTCCAAAGTGGTTTTACTTAACCATAACTCAACGTACTTATGTTTCAAATTTGATAAGTGCTTCTTCGAAGATACGAGGTGTAACAGATACCCTTCGTCTATTACAGAGGATATCGTTGACCAGGTCGGGGCTGACTGCGGCTGGGATAACCGTTCGGTGCAAGTGTTCACCCACGAGCCCGATGAGTCTATTACCGATCATAGAGAAGGTTTTCTATACGTTTACATCTATCCATTTATGCTCAAACTCAACCCTCCAATCGACCCTGTTATCTTGGAGATGTGTTAGACGTACAACGTGACCTTGGCCCAAATTGGTCTGATTATCTGGAGGACCGTGGCCTACCTCCGGTTATTGGCCAATAACATCAACAGAGAATTCACGATGGCGCACTTCATCTGGTTATATTCCCCGAGACTCTTCCTGTTACACCCCGAAAAAATTTCGTGTTACCGAGACTGCAAACGACTTAGTATGGGCTCAGGGGAGAGTAAAGATATACAAGGATTAGGGATGGAGATTCTGTTATATATATGTATAAGAATAACATATAGATGACAGTGGAGGCCATATGGTGTAAGTTGGTTAATACGTTACTTGACAAATAGTCCTCGTAACCGTAAGTTAAGGTGGGGCCCACATGTTGGAATTTTATAAAGGGCATATGACAAGTTATATGAATAGTACATAGGAAGTTTAGCAAGTCTTAAGGGGGACACTTAAGCCAAATATGAGCATAAGCACTCCAAAAGGATGATTTAAGGATACGTTTTCGGGTGATCTAGCTTTATGAGGCCACCATACCATTATACGTTGAGAATTTGGGAAAACACAAAAAATAAAAGTTGTAGATAATTGAAATAACTTTCCAACCATAGGTTGTGGGCCTTCATTCGACATAAGGATAAAAGGTTATGGAAGTTTTAAGGATGAAAGGTCAAACTAGCAGTGGGCTCGGCCCAACCCGACTCCAAGTCGGGTCAGGCCCACTTCCTTGGCTATTTAATGAAGATTTTCACCCATTATCTTTCTCATTTCATGCCAAAAGATCTAGAATATTTTAGAGAGAGAGAGAGAGTAAGGAGAGTTAGAGAGATAAAGCAAGGGTTCGATCAAGTTCGAGGCCCCGAATCCCGAGGCTCGTGAAGGATAAAGTGTAATACGAGTTGTCATCGTCGTTTCAAGCTAAATATTGAGCTTGGGGGATGATATTTTCATGGTTGAGCTGCTGCTAAGGTATGTACTATTTCTCATCTTTGTTATTGAGGTGATTACGTGGAGATTTAACAGATTAAAGTGTTAGAAATATAGTTATAATTATCGAATACCGAATGTTAAGGCGTTGTGGTTTAGGGGCTGTTTTGGATAGAATTATAAGATGATTTTAGTTATATTATTGTTTTAAATTGTTAGATTTGTTGTTGTTGTTGGTTATTAGCTTAATTTGGAATTGTTGGGTTGGTAGGATTATAGAGGAGATGCTGTCCAAATCCCGTTAGGCGACAGAATAAATGATTAGTTAGAATAATCTTGTTGGCCTAGTCTTAATCCCTATATTGTTGATGGTATTTTAGTTGACTAAGCTCAGAAAGGGACTCGAGGATTAGCTTGAGGCGTAAATAAGGTATGTAAGGCTAACCCTTCTTTCATACTTTGGCATGATCCCTTTTATATGACTCCTAAAGAACGTAAAACATAAGTACTCTATTCTTAGTTGGATTTGGAGTCGATATCCAATGTCTTGTTTCGTTCATGCTATACTCTTGTTGATAATTCGAAGGAAGCTTCTGCGATACATTATACTTACATGTTCACTACAATGCAAATGGCAAATGAAGGAAACTCTAAAACTTGTTCTCAAAATCTCTCCAAAGGGAGTTATAATAGAAACCACTCTGAAAGGGGTGAAACGTTTTGTAACTTCATTACATATTCATACTGTGTATCATATGTATTGTTATTGTTCCACCCTAGCTAAGCCGGAAGCGGCTGCCCGAAGGGGCCATCATGACTACGCCGGAAGCGGCCGTCCGAAGGGACTATTGTGTTATTAGCCGGAAGCGGCTACGAGTAGGATATTCTATATTTATATTGTGTATGCTAGAATTTGTGTAAGGGACCATATGACATGGTTTAAAGTGCTGTTCCAGGTTACTCCCAGGTTGCTTTCTAAACTTTCAACGTTACGCTTTTCCTTGTTTTATGATTCAAGTATTGCCTTACATATTCAATACATATTCCGTATCGACCCCCTTTCTTCGGGGGCTGCGTTTCATGCCCGCAGGTTCAGGGATGCGGTTAGACGATCCTGCCACCTAGGAGGAGTCAACATTGAGAGTCAGACAGCTCCACTTGCTTCGGAGACTGTTCCTGTTTTGGTATAATTTTATTTGTATACATTATGGGTACGACGGGGCCCTGTCCCGTCACTTATGCACGGTCATACTCTTCTTGTAGTCTGCGAACAACGTGGGTGTCATGGGTACTGTTTGGCCTTGCCGGCCATTGTTTTGTTGTATAGAAGTATCGGCAGCCTTATTGACTTGCCTTGTGATATGTTACATATATATAAGTATGTTTTGAGATGTTTTGAGTTACAGATAGACTTTGGTATTCTATTTACAGCTTTTAAACTTAGTTAAATAGACCCTATTGAATGCCATGTTTGAGTATAGGTAACATAAGTTGGGTTATCGAGCAGGTTAAGCTCGGTCACTTGTCATGGCCCTAGGTTGGGTCGTGACAAAGTGGTATCAGAGCAGTTCAGTCCTCGGCATGTCCGCAGACGGTGTCTAGTAGAGTCTTGTTATCGGTGTGTTGTGCACCACATCTATAAACAGGAGGCTACGATACATTAATAGGGTGTCATTCCTTCTTTCATGTTAGAGATCGTGCGAATAGAGCTGTGTCATAAGTGAAGTCCTCAATCTAATAATCTTGTATGATTTCGGCCGATGACTAGGAAGAGTAAAGCGACAAGCGGCTTCGGAAGGGCAAACCGGTTGAGGGTGAGGCCAGCCAAGCCCCCGGTGTCCACCGTAGCTCAGACTCATATCGGGATACACATTCAGTCCCAGAGTTCTCCTACTTCCCCACCTTCGGAGGAGCTCAGAGGGGCACCTGATCCAGCCCCGGCCCAAAGACCAAGACATGTACCGGGGTCCCTCACCCGGACGGATGCTCGGGGGTCAGGAGATGAGAGATGCTATCCGTTTGTTGACTCAGATACTTGCTACCCAGGCTGGACGATAGGATAGGGGTCATGAGTATCCAGATAGGGCTACTAGTGCCAGGGCCCGAGATTTTCTTACATTAGATCCCCCAGAGTTTAAGGGCGCGGACCCTAATGCTGATCCTCAGGAGTTCATAGATAGTATGCACCGTACTTTAGATGTGATGAAGGCGTCGCTACGAATCTGAGTTAGCTGCTTATAGATTGCGGTATAGCGATTAATTGGTTTCGATCATGGAGATTATCGAGGGGGTAGGGATGCTCTTCCGCCGACTTGGCAGGAATTCTCAGATGCCTTCTTGCGCCATTATATGCCACCCGAGTTGAGGCGGGCAAGGGTTGATAGGTTCCTTAGCCTGCAGCAGGGTAGTATATACGTTAGAAAGTATAGTGTGGAGTTTGATTCTTTAGCCAGATATGCCCCTTCTATTGTGCAGGAAATGGAAGATAGAGTTCACCGATACGTGATAGGATTAGAACCAGGGTTGCAGGAGGCTTGTATGGCAGTAGCGATGCAGCCAGGTATGGATATAGCTCGTATTCAGGCTTATGCCCAGGGGTCAGAGGATCGTAGGTGCCAGCGAGAGGCTATCTCGGAGCAGAGTAGTAGTCAGCCCAAGAGGGCTAGGTCAGAGGGTCAGTATAGAGGTTCCACTAGCGAGAGCAGACCCCAGTATAGTGCACCTCTGCAGTTTCGAGGATCTCAGCGGGGTAGGGAGACTTCCCTTAGGCAGAGACAGAGTTCTTATGCATCGAGTTCTCAGCAGCAGGTGGGGTCAGGGCAAGAGGTGATGCCCCCTCCTCGATGTGCGACTTGTGGGAAACGTCATGTAGGACGGTGTCGTCAGGGTGTATGCTATACTTGTGGTGATCCGGGGCACTATGCTAGAGATTGCCCACAAAGAGTGGGTAGTATTGTTCCTGAGAATTCGGTAGCAGCATCGTCACCCTCAGTGAGAGCCCTAGAGATAGGACCCCAGACTTCTTCCGGCCGAGGTAGGGGCAGAGGTGGAGCATCTAGCTCCAGTACTGGGCCGCATCGTATCTATGCTCTAGGTGGGAGATCGGGTCCAGAGACACCGCAGGATGCACCATCAGGTATACCCTTCTTCAGATTATTTATTGATAGATTTAAGCTATATACGAACTATCCCTTACCACTATGACATGATGTATTACAACATAAGTTACAATACAAGCATAGGAGTTAATGGGGTAAATCGAGACAAAAGACTTAGTGAAAAACTTAGTTAAAACCTTAAGGGGGGAAGTGCCCATAGTATAGCAAGACCATAGCTATAAATCGGAACTAGGGTAAACGAATAGAAGACTACCCTTGATATGTAACCTTTAAGTTATTATAACATGATACTGGCGGTATTAGATACGATTAATTTGACCTTAAATAGTACCGCCATGCTTTACTCTATTGTTTAACTATCCATAAAACTTCTATAAGTTACATATTTCCAACATTCGAGGACGAATGTTCCTAAGGGGGGAAGAATGTTACACCCCGAAAAAATTTCGTGTTACCGAGACTACAGACGACTTAGTATGGGCTCAGGGGAGAGTAAAGATATACAAGGATTAGGGATGAAGATTATGTTATATATGTATAAGAATAACATATAGATGACAGTGGAGGCCATATGGTGTAAGTTGGTTAATACGTTACTTGACAAATAGCCCTCGTAACCGTAAGTTAAGGTGGGGCCCATATGTCGGGATTTTATAAAGGGCATATGACAAGTTATATGAATAGTACATAGGAAGTTTAGCAAGTCTTAAGAGGGACACTTAAGCCAAATATGAGCATAAGCACTCCAAAAGGATGATTTAAGGATACGTTTTCGGGTGATCTAGCTTTACGAGGCCAACACACCATTATACGATAAGAATTTGGAAAAACACAAAAATTGAAAGTTGTAGATAATTGAAATACCTTTCCAGCCATAGTTCGTGGGCCTTCATGCAACATAGGGATAAAAAGTTATGGATGTTTTAAGGAGGAAAGGTCAAACTGGCAGTGGGCTCGGCCCAACCCGACACCAAGTCGGGTCAGGCCCACTTCCTTGGCTATTTAAGGAAAATTTTCACCCATTCTCTTCCTCATTTCATGCCAAAAGATCTAGAATATTTTAGAGAGAGAGTGAGGAGAGTTAGAGACATAAAGCAAGGGTTCGATCAAGTTCGAGGCCCCGAATCCCGAGGCTCGTGAAGGATAAAGTGTAATGCGAGTTGTCGTCGTCATTTCAAGCTAAATATTGAGCTTGGGGGATGATATTTTCATGGTTGAGCTGCTGATAAGGTATGCATTATTTTCTCATCTTTGTTATTAAGATGATTACGTGGAGATTTAACGGATTAAAGTGTTAGAAATATAGTTATAATTATCGTATACCGAATGTTAAGGCGTTGTGGTTTAGGGGATGTTTTGGATAGAATTGTAAGATGAGTTTAGTCATATTATTGTTGTAAATTTTTAGATTTGTTGTTGTTGTTGGTTATTAGCTTAATTTGGAATTGTTGGGTTGGTAGGATTATAGAAGAGATGCTGTCCAAATCCCGTTAGGCGACAGAATAAATGATTAGTTAGAATAATCTTGTTGGCCTAGTCTTAATCCCTATATTGTTGATGGTATTTTAGTTGAATAAGCTCAGAAAGGGACTCGAGGATTAGCTTGAGGCGTAAATAAGGTATGTAAGGCTAACCCTTCTTTCATACTTTGGCATGATCCCTTTTATATGACTCCTAAAGAACGTAAAGTACTCTATTCTTAGTTGGATTTGGAGTCGATATCCAATGTCTTGCTTCGTTCATGCTATACTCTTTTTGATAATTCGAAGGAAGCTTCTGCGATACATTATACTTACATGTTCACTACAAAGCAAATGGAAAATGAAGGAAACTCTAAAACTTATTCTCAAAATCTCTCCAAAGGGAGTTGTAATAAAAACCACTCTGAAAGGGGTGCAACGTTTTGTAAATTCATTACATATTCATACTGTATATCATATGTATTGTTATTGTTCCACCTGATCAGCTGGATTATGATATTCTTAAGCCGGAAGCGGCTGCCCAATGGGGCCACCCTAGCTAAGCCGGAAGCAGCTGCCCGAAGGGGCCATCATGACTACGCCGGAAGCGATCGTCCGAAGGGACTATTGTGTTATTTGCCGTAAGCGGATACGAGTAGGATATTCTATAATTATATTGTGTATGCTAGAATTTGTGTAAGGGACCATATGACATAGTTCAAAGTGTTGTTCCAGGTTACTCCCAGGTTGTTTTCTAAACTTGCTTACTGTTACGCTTTTCCTTGTTTTATGATTCAGTATTGCCTTACATATTCAGTACATATTCCGTACTGACCCCCTTTCTTCGAGGGCTGCGTTTCATGCCCGCAGGTTCAGGGATGCGGTTAGACGATCCAGCCACCTAGGAGGAGTCAGCATTGAGAGTCAGACAGCTCCACTTGCTTCGGAGACTGTTCCTGTTTTGGTATAATTTTGTTTGTATACATTATGGGTACGACGGGGCCCTGTCCCGTCACTTATGCACGGTCATACTCTTCTAGTAGTCTCATGGACAGCGTGGGTGTCATGGCATCGTTTGGCCTTGCCGGCCATTGTTTTGTTGTACAGAAGTATCAGCAGCCTCGTTGGCTTGCCTTGTGATATGTTACATATATATAAGTATGTTTTGAGATGTTTTGAGTTGCAAATGGACTTTGGTATTCTATTTACAGCTTTCAAACTTAGTTAAATAGACCCTATTGAATTCCATGTTTGAGTACAGGTAACATAAGTTGGGTTATCGGGCAGTTTAAGCTCGGTCACTCGTCATGGCCCTAGGTTGGGTCGTGACACTTCCGAGGGGGCGTGATAAAGCTCGCAAAGTGAGGTCGGAACCCGATCTTTTCTAAACTCGACGAGGACAGAGATCGAGGGCGGTTGGAATGTTATGTCCGGGTAAGAACTGCGGACATTATTCCGGCCGAGTACATGCCCTTTCCGGAGAGGTGGAATGACAGGCGTAAGTTTCTGAGTTCTCCTTTCTATAATTATTCTTCCTCCATGCTTTGTCAACACTCGCTCCCTTGAATACATGTGATTTCTCCCCTTTTTTCTTTTTATCAGCTGAGGCATGGATGCCTCTGGCCGTCCGGAACATGACCGAATAGGTTGGAGCAATTATCAGTCAACACACTCATGAACAATGGACATGGGGAGACCTGTCACGTGGCTGATGGGTTGCCTAAAATCATGGTAATCTTCTCCTTGATTTGGTAAATATTGTATCATGTCATTTTTCCTTTTCTTTTTATAACCTTTCGGTATTCAGGTTTACCTAAGGGCTCGGTGGAGCCAAGACCGGAACCAACGTACCGAGCCCTCGCTGTCGGTCCCCGAATTTGATGTGTGGTCATCCGGCTCATTGCTACTGCCGGTAAGAGATGGAGAAAGCCCTCGGAAAAAGGGCAGAAACCAAAGAAAAGGGCAAGGAAGGTTGTTCGGACTTTGAGGGATGAATCAGAGCCCGACGTCCTTATTCGAAGGGTTGGTGAGGGCCCCTCCATCACCCCTATTCCAGAGGAGGAAGCCGCTATTTCGCCCTTTCCTACAATTGAGGAAGGACCTTCCATGCCGGCTTCGTACACAGGTGGGGAAGAAGTTCTTTTTGCAGCTCCTCTAAGGTCAATTGCATATATTGACATTTCGGGTGACGCTTCTGTTATACCCCGTACTTGGTACGTTGGAATATTCTAAGCCGGTAGCGACAAGTTAAGGACAAGGTTGTAAATTTTTCCGATTTTGTTAAAAGTGCATAAGTTGCATATTCATCTTTTTATTGGCATGGAGTGTTAAGGGTAAAATTGAAATAAGAAAAATTTAGGGTCAAAAGTGAATTATGAAAAGTTAGACATTTTATGAGAATTTGGGGCTAGAAGTGAAATTTTGGAAATTAGTATTTCATGAAAATGGCCATATGTGGCCATGTGTGAGATGTGGGCTATAGGGCCACTTGTGCAAATTATATAAGTAGAGAAAGATGACTAATTTAAGTCATCTTTACCATTTCATCTCCTAGAAATTTCAAGAACCTTGGAGAGAAAAAAAAGGGGTGAGGTTCGGCCAAGAAAGAAAAAAATGGAAGACCAAAATTGACCATAGAAAAATTATTTTCTTCATGTGTTTCAACTCATTGAAGGGTCCTTATCAACATGGAGTAGTTGTTGGAGCAAGTAAAGCCTTTATTCTTGCAAGAACAAACCCTAGCCAAGTTGTGAAGATGAGAGGAAAAGGTAAGGATTCATCTTGTTTTTCATATGTTATGAATGATGTGTGCATGTTGTGGTGTGTAAAAATGAATGAATTTATGGAGATATGCATGTTTGAAGTTGAACCGTGTATGGCTTGTAAGCCGTGTAGGTGTGATGTTGTGTAGAAGCTATGGATTAATTCTATTTAGCATGTTTAGTTATTGTAGTGTATGGAAATGGATGAGAATCATAAAATGAGTGTGAAGTGATGGTGGCCGAATATGGATCATGTTGTATGGCAAGGAATGAATTAATTTTGTTTAGTGTTTTGGGTGTTGGTTGTTATGAGTTCTACGATGAAAATGAGAATTTAATGGTTCAAGTAATGTGGTAATCGTTTGCGGGCTGTTTTGGAACCTAATGTGATCTTAATATGATTTCTTGTATTTTTGAGAATAATGTTATTAAAGTGTGGATTGTTGGTGTAGTTCATGAATTTGGAAGAAAAGAAATGCGTTGTCGATATTTCTTTGGACTTGGAAGGTTTCGGGTAATGTTGCATAATGGTTGGGCTGATTTGGCTATTTTGTAGATTGTTGGAAGCATTCTTGAATCTTGTTTAAATGGTTTGGATTAGTGCTTGAACGTATGAACATTGATGTTGGATTGATCGTATGCGGTTGATTTGAATGAAAATGAAATATCGTCGAATTGTATAGAAATGAGTTACTAATGTTAGAATGCGTTTTGAATTGGTTATTGATGTTGTTTCTATGGTTGTTGGTATTGTTGTTGAAGAATTGGCCGAGTTGAATTCTCGGGGTGTTGAATTTATAGGGGAAGTGTTGCCCAAATTTCTGTAAATAAAGTGATGGCTTGGGATTGGATTCTTAAGTGCTTATGGCTAATGTTTGGTACTTAATGACCTTGTTGTAGATTTTGAGAAGCCGAGACTCGAGTTTGGATTAGCTTAGGAAGCAATCAAGGTATGTAAGGCCTACCTTTCCTTCTTTTGGCATGTTTTAGATATGGGTAAGGTATGATATGTTATGAGCCTTGGGGGTAATTCTATTCGAAAAATCCGAACATGTTTATGATATGTATTCGCTTTGTGATGTTGGCATCCTTAATATGGTCAAGCTATGATCCGTATGTCCTTGATATGATTGGATTTGAAATGCTACGTACACGGTTTGTTCCGAAAGGATCTTATGTCTTTTGTATGGCTAAATTTCAAAAGTTGCATAAAAGTTGGTTTTTAAAAAAAAAGAGTTTTGTTCCTAAACGATTCCGAAAACTACGAACGTCCGTAACTTTCACAAACAGAACCGGTTGGCCTTGATATGCTCAAAAATGATTCCATGATGTATGATGACTATGTTTTCCATAGGCGAGGCCCGGCTCGGGTCGACACCGTTCGTGGGTCCCGCGACTCTCTTTATGTACTTCGACATTTTTTGAAAGGATATGATATGACTATTATTCCGATTTCAGTACGATCAGTTTACTTATCTTTTGAATTTGTAATAATGATTCGATAACATAGGATGACTATGATTTTCGTAGGCGGGCCCAAATTGGGGTGACGCTCGTCCGTGGGTCCCGCGACTTTTCCTTGTATAGTACTAATGACTTTTTGAAAAGAACTTAATATGACTACCTTTTCGACCCCTGAGTATGATTATATATTTGTTTGTTGAGTCTGAAATGTTGATTCGTATACTTATGATTCCGATACGTGACTATGACTTCTGAAGTTCGGTTTGATATGTTCCCGGGTGGTATTCGGAAGAAAATCTGATTTGACTACTGTTGTGGCTTATAAACGATGGTTCGTTTTGATTAACCTATTAAGTCTTTGAAAATGTTTTAAAGCTGTATTTGGTTACTCACGATTCTATTCGTGCGTTACGTTGTTACATTTACGTGGGTTTACGACCGCGGTATGTGTATATGTGATATTACGTGGGTTCCTGGCCGCGGTATGTGTATATGTGATATTACCGCTGGGTTTCTGGCCGCGGTATGTGTATATGTGATATTACCGCTGGGTTCCTGGCCGCGGTATGTGTGTATATGTGTATATGTGATATTACCGCTGGGTTCCTGGCCGCGGTATGTGTGTATGGGTGTATGTGTGATATTGACCGCTGGATATTTGACCGCGGTATGTGTGTATATGTGGTATGTGATATGTGAAGATTTGATGATATGATATGTGATGATCTGATGATACAATATGATAGGTGATATGATGTGTGATAATATGACGGTACGTTTATGATTATTATGTTATGTATGGATCGGGCCTTACGTTCCTCGGCAATCGGTTAATGTCAGCTCATGTGGTAGGTTTGATTTTCCGTATATACGAGGCAGAAATGTTTTTCAAAAGAAAGCGAAGCATTTTGACATTCTGATTATCCTATTTGTCTTCTGTACCGCTTATGTATGATTTGGAGGTCAGATGTAAGTACCTTGGTATTCGGCTTATTATGCTCGCGTCGGTGCACTTTACTTCGATTATGACTCCGTTTTCGTATTTCTGCTTTGCATACTCGGTATATTTCACCGACCCCTTTCTTCAGGGGCTGTGTTTCATGTCGCGCAGGTACCCACAGATGAGTAGATGATGTTAGCAAGAGATGTTCCAGCTGGATTGGCGAGCTCCATTTCCTTCGAAGTCTTTGCCGAGTCAGAGTGTTTTTGCATGGTGTCTGAAGTTATGGTAGACACTTTGCAGACAGTGTCGTGTGTGTGATATGTCAGTTTTGTAAGCGGCTATGTAAGCCGATGTATTGTTATGCATTATGTTACGAAAGTTAGCGGGTTCGCTCGGCCCTAGGTAAGGGTCGGGTGCCCATCATGCCCTATTGGAAATTAGGGTGTGACAGCTTCACCCGAAGAGATTCCCCTGCTAAGGCCTAGAAGATCAGGGCCATCTTCGAATATTGAGGTAGAGTAAAGAGGAGAGTCGGCCCCCGATACCGAGGCTCCAACTAACACCGGTCTACTGCCCAGTGATGACCAAACTGCAACATCTGAGGCACCTGCTTCTACCGAGGCTGCTGGGGCTGTCCCGACTTCTCCTACTGCTGCGCCGAGGTTCGATAATCTGGACTACATGTTCTCGGATATCCCACCAGCAACCAGGGAAATAGCTGGGTTTGGGCATCTTCCTATTCCTTGAGCCACGAGCGCAGCTACTTGGGCCACTGAATCGGGTGCAAGAGATAGTCTTATAAGTATCTTTTCGGCCCCTAGAGTGGAACTGAGAAGGACGAGGTCGGCCATGGTCACCGTCCTCGAAGATTGTAGCTTTTTGTCCTGCCCGGTGGGAGTAGCAAGTTATCTGAGGCCTCTGATTTCGGACTCGGATAAGAGAAAGATGGCCGGATTCCCTTGGCAGTGCCTCATTAATGAGGGCATGCACGCAGGAAATCGGGTAAGCTTATCATCCAATCTTTCCGTAATTCCATGTGAACTTCAATTCTAGCTTTATCTAAATTAACTTGATTCGTTTCTTCTGCAGAGTGTTGTGCTAGTCAATGAGGCTTTATCCGGGCCCAATATGAGGTTGACGACCTTAAAGGCCAGCTGGGTGCCTAGGGCCGAGAAACGGAGAAGTTTCAGGACCTTCTTCAAGAAAAAGAAGACCAATTGAGCCAGGCAGCTGCTCTTTCCAACCTTCGACCCGAGCTCGAAATGGCGAAGGTCAAAAATCTTCTTTTGAAGGTCGAGTTGGCCAAAATGGTTGAAAAGAACCGGCTCCTTGAAGCGGACAATGCCCGCCTTAGCCAAGACAACGCCTATTTTACTTCGAGGCTCAGTGAACCCGAGACCACTATCTCCTAACTTCAAAGTGAACTTGATTCGATCAAGGCTGATGCCGTGAAGATGGCAGAGAGACATCGGCTGCTTGAATCCAAGAACGCTAAAGACAAAGAGAAGCTGAGGGTAGTCGAACAGAAAGCCGAGGCTCGGCCCCAGATTAGTGACGAGCTCAAGAGAAAATTTGAGTAGGCAACCGAGGCCAATGACGTGCTTCAGGCCGAGCTCGAGTCGGCTACCCAAATTCAAAGAATTCTCAAAGAAGAGAGATCAGAACTGGCAGCTAAATTGGCTAAAGCCGAGGCCGACTTAGAAGAGTCTCTTAAGGATGTGGAGGTTGCCGAGGCTCGTACTATGATTGTGGTTGAGTATGAGAGGTGGAAATCCCAGAGGGTTACCCTCGAACAGGCTCAACAAGGATTAGGGGACCTCCAGGCTCAGATACTCGAAGCCAAAGAAATCGAGGAGGAGGCTAAGAAAGCCTTTGATTCTGAGTCTGAGGATTCCGAGCAAACGGTTTTCGAGAATTTCGGCTCCAATCGTACCGGGTAGATCAGGGCCTGCACAAGCCTTTATTTTGTTTTTGGTCTGACTTGTGGAAAGTTAAATGTAAAAACCTTTCGTGTATGAAATTAGCATTTCCCTTTTGATTTTCTCTTTATTCTTTTATTCGAATGCTTGTTATGATCTTTGCCTTAATTACTTATCCCGTCAAGAATAATCAAAGGTTCGGAGCCATTTTTTCCGGACTGTGCCTAAGTGTTAGCTTTTCTCTTCGTTCGGTACCTTTTTGTCCGAGGATTTGATCGAGTGATTTGCCCGCGGGGCTTATTTATGCTTTGTGAATTCAGACGTCTCCGACTCACGTTAGGCATTTTAGGGCCAATGTTTTCCGTCCGCTTACTTATCATAGATTAGGTTCGGACACCTGAATCCCTACCTTGTCAAATTTTGATACGGCAGTCCCCATTCGAGGGTGTTAAAAGATTTTGGCTTGGTTCAACGCGACCTTGTTATCTTTGTCGAATTTCGACGGTAGTCCCGGTGTAGGGTATTTTAACAAAATGATGCTGAATTTCGACGGTAGTCCCCGGTGTAGGGTATTTAATAAGAAGACACGTCCGAGATGAAATTTTAATAATTTTCTTTATATTGCAAGTATTTGCACGTACATAATATGAAGACTTCATCCGTTTCCTTTTGTTTTTGCCATAGCAAATACTAAGCGGACACGATTCGTTTTTTATTGTTTGGTCCTTACATCAAAACCTAGCATAGAAGGTCCGGGATTAGACCAAGATGGGAAATATAAAATTTCAAGGACTTCTCCGGGGTAGCACTTTAATAGTGTTCCTTCATCTGCTTTGTTGAGTTGAACTCATTTTAACTTTCCGAGGTAGGCCTCGATGTGGGTATGATAGTCCCCTAGTGTTTATCCGAGCTGCATGATCGGGTAAGCACTATCAAGTCCCCACTCGAGGGGTATACCCCGAGTTCCCGGATACTTTGCCTCATTTTCATAAATTAACACGTTGTACTTGTTGCCTCATTAAAAACCTTGTCAGAAAACCCACTTCGGGGCAAAATCGTACTAAGGAAAAGAGTGCAACACGTGTTTTCAGACCTAACTTCGTCCGGTACTCGACTTTCTGCAAAAAAGAAGACAGGTTAACAATAAAAAATGACACAAGGGTTGGCATCCATACCTTAGCAGTAGTATCTCTTCAAATGAGCCACATTCCAGTTATTGGGCAACCGTTGTCCGTCCATGGATTCCAGCTAGTACGACCCTTTGCCCGTTATTCCTGTTATCTTGTACGGCCCTTCCTGGCCGGACCAACTTCCCGTCGCTGGGATTCTTGGTGTTCAAAGTAACTTTTCGAAGCACCAAGTCCCCAACTTGAAAATGTTGAAAATTGGCCCTCCGGTTGTAGTACCTCTCCATTCTCTGTTTCTGAGCTGCTATATGGACCAATGCATTTTCACGTAGTTCGTCCGCTAGGTCGAGTTTTATGGCCATGGCCTTCTCGTTTGACCCTCCGGTGGCGTATTTGAATCGGAGGGTCGGTTCATCAACTTCTGCTGGGATCAGAGCTTCGGCCCCGTAGACTAACGAGAAAGGCGATTCTCCCATGCTTGATTTTGACGTAGTTCTGTAAGCCCATAACACCTCTGGTGGAACTTCCCTCCATTGATGCTTTGATATTTCAAGTCTTTTCCTTAGATTTTGAATTATTGTTTTGTTCGTGGATTCCGCCTGTCCGTTTGTACTCAGGTGATACGGAGTTGATACAATTTTCCTGATCTTCAACCCCTCGAGGAAATTATTGACCTTGCTGCAAACGAACTGAGGGCCGTTATCACAAGTTATTTTGGCTGGGATGCCGAAACGACAGATAATATGGTCCCATATGAAGTCAATAACCTCCTTTTCTCTAATCTTTTCGAAGGCCTGCTCTTCAGCCCACTTTGAGAAATAGTCAGTCATAAATAAAATGAAACGGACCTTACCTGGTGCCCATGGTAAAGGACCAACGATGTCCATTCCCCACTTCACGAAAGGCCAAGGTGATATCACTGGGTGTAGCAACTCCCAGGGCTGATGGATCATTGGGGCATGCCTTTGACACCCGTCGCATTTTCGGACAAAATTCTTCACGTCATCCTCCATCCGGTTCCAATAATAATCAGCTCCGATAATTTTTCAAACCAAGGCTTCTACATCGGAGTGATTACCACAGGTACCCTCGTGGACTTCTCTCATCACATAATTGGTTTCTCCGGGACCCAAACACTTGGTCACGGGTCGGAAGAAGGACCGTCGATACAATTGACCGTCTACTGCTGCAACCGTGCCGTTTTGGTCCTTAGTGGACGGATTCTTTGGGTCACTCGGGAGCTTTCCATCTTGCAAGTAATCTATGTATTTGTTGTGCCAATCCCAAGTTAGACCCATCATGTTTATCTCAGCATACCCATTTTCTACCGCCGAATTTATCAACTGCACTATGGTACCGGGGTTGATTTCCTCCTCTTCGACTGAAGAGCCCAAATTGGCTAATGTGTCGACTTTGTTATTCTGCTCCCTGGGTACATGCTGCATGGTCCACTCTTTAAACCGGTACAGTACCACTTGCGTTTTCTCCATATATCTTTGCATACGTTCATCCTTAACCTCGAAAACCCCATTCACTTGGTTAACAACCAAGAGGGAGTCACATTTTGCTTTGATTACTTCGACCCCCAGACTACGTGTAACACCGCGTATCTTATAACTAAGGTTAAACTCATGTCATTAGAGTTTTAGTGGAAAAACTGAAGGTTTGAACGTTTTGCGAAAATGGTTGATAGGCCTATTTCGGGTAGCCATAACTCCTCGATTAGTTGGGAACTTGGGAAAGTACCCTAATGAAAGTTGAAGATGTATAAATACCTTTCTAACGATACGGGATTCAAGTTAACGAGCGATCGGATCAAGGAGATATGATCGTCTCAATATGGCTAATAGTAAGGCACTTAAAATTCTATAAAATCGGCTAAGTTTTCGATATGTCTGCCTTCCAGTCAAATTTTGTGAAAATCCGTTGGAACTTTGAGGAAACTTAAAACACTAAAGTTGTATCCATTTGAAATATCTTTCCAATGGCATATTGTGGAGCCAAACAGAGCTCTGTATAAGAAGTTATGTCCATTTTACCGAACACCGCAGCCGTAACAAACACACGTCGTGGCGCGTGAGAGCTAGTGCGATGACGCTGCATCGCGGGCCGATTACACAAAAACACCCTCTCTAAATATTGACCTGCAGGGGGTCATCCGCTGCATGTGTGGTGCGGGCCCATCGCATAACAGGTCGGGTTTCGGGTCAAAAGTCGGGATTTCGCGTTTTAAGTTATACTTAAGCTTGGGGTTTATTTCCCTAACATCCCTAGTCACGAAAAATCACCCTAAAGTCAGAGGGAATGAGTACCAAGCTTCGAGAACCCTCCAAGGTAAGCTTTATCATGATTCTAGGTTGAATTCAAGTCCCTAATAACTTTCTAACTTGAGTAAACCCTTCTAATCGATAGAGTTGTGAGTGGAAAATTATTGTTGGGCGTGGAAACCCTAGAACTCGAATTCAAGAGGATTGAACTTCAAAAAGGTAATACTTCTACTCTCTAATCATTTATAGTTGTGAATTGATGAGTTCTTGGGAGAATCGTAAATGGATTTGATAGAGAGTATCATATGAACTATGCTAGGGTTTTGGATTATTAACTTAGGATTGTTGTAGTCATATGGGTGATGAAGAATGATGTTACTTTCATCAAATTGAGATTGTAGAATCACCTAGAAGTAATAGAATGGGAATTGGGTGAAGAAACACCATTAATGGAGATTGTGGAGCTTTATGCCCACTAAGTGTTTGATAAAATACTTAGATAACCAAAAGCATGGATATTATTGCTAATATAGAATCCCTTTGACTTGTATTGATATAGATCAAAGTTGAAAGGGTTGACGAACATTGTATTACGCTCAAAGGCTGTAATTAAAGTATGTGAGGCTAACTATCTACGTTAGGGAATATTCATGATTCTCCCCACGCCTCATTCTTCATACTTGTTAGTAATTTGACTCAGAATATAGTTTAGCCCTAGTTTCATGATATGATATAGAATCGTTATCTTCTAGGGTTGCGATTCTGAATCTCGTTCATGGTTTTCACTTTGAACATCATGAACTCAAAGACGTAATCTTTATAGACTTATGCATTGTTATCACATGAGTCTCGGTTGTGTATAACCGCTATTTGCATGAGTCCCATAATCAGAAACAGTTATCATGCTCTCAGCTATAGCCTATCTCAGACTTGTAAATTGTTAATGTTGAACACCTGTATCTATATTTTTGGGCCCTAGGCCATATTTTATGCATAAGTATTGCTTGGGCCTGAGGCCACAGTTTTTGTGCACATTATTTGGGCCCTAGGCCACAGTTATATTTACAGTTTTACAGGTGATTCTTCATCCCGAATAGGGAGTACTTCAGCTTTCTTGCTTTCCGTTTAGTTCGGGCCTTCAGCTTTGGCCCAAAGATTTTATGTTTTGTCAAGCATTTTTACATACCAAAGACAATTCAAATGTGCCGATGTCCCTTTTTATTGCTTCGGGGGGCTCGGATCTCGCGACGCAGTAACGATATACAAAAGTTGACGACTCACTTTTAGGAGTGTACGTATCACGACCGGTGAGCCCCAAATTCCTTCTGGCGTTGTCGCCTATCTAGTTATTTCGGCTTATAGACAGCTTTATTATTCAAGCATTCTTAGAGGCTTCATAGACAGGTTCGGACGATGGGGATATTTATTATGTTAGCCTTGTTGCGCTTGTTCGGTTGTTTTGGTTTAAGCTATGTTGGCTACGTTCGTATATTTCGATATTATCTAAGTATTTTCGCATTATGATTTCAGTCAGACCTTTAGTATATCAAGATGTGTTTTTTGTTTCCATTATTAGTTATGTTTTGATATCACATGTTGATTCACCACCGCCTGATTCGCTCGGTCACATGCAGTCAGGCACCGGGTGCCGTGTTATGTCCAGGCCCAGGTTCGGGGCGTGACAAAGCTTGGTATCAGAGCCCCAAGTTCAAGTGTCTTAGGGAGTCTATGAAGCCGTGTCCAGTGGGGTCACTTTTATATGTGTGAGGGCCCCACACATATAAACAGTTGACCACCAAGACATTCAGGATTGTCTCATTTCTTTCTACTCTAGATCGTGCCATGTCTTAGAGTAATAAGTAACCTTCTCTTCCAATCAAATTACATACGTTTCGAATGCGCAGCGACGACCGTATAATTCAAGGTCCAAGTAAGGATGTTTACCCATGGGGTACAATTGTGCAAAGACTTCATCGGTAACGAATGAGATTTCAAGTGCTATTGAAAGTGGAATACAATGTAAGTTGCCCGAGAAGGGGTGTAGTAGAATGAATAGTAAGTTGAATGATAATGATGTTCTTGAGAAAGGAGAATAAGAGACAGCAGGAAGAGGATAACAGAGAAATTAGAAGAATAATTAGAAAAGGAGCTAAGTCTGCAGGAAACGTAAATCATAGAGGATCTCAGGAAGGTGGAGGCAAACAATATTCTACAATTGCTCATCAGGACCCACTCCATCTGCAGCTATTGCACTAGTCTCGAGGTCTAGCTATGATCAAAAGGGTCGGTTAAACTAGAAATAGATTTTAAGAGCACGCCTCTCAGTGACATAGCAGTGTGAGCCACAGAAGTTTTCAGAATCTTATGTGCAACAAGTGTTATAGGAGACACCAAGGGGTGTATCGTTTGGGCCTTAATGTGTGTTTCGGTGGCTCCTCTTAGTTCTCAAGCTCTACTGGTTGTAATACGCCTAAGCCTGATATTTTAGTTCTCAGTGAAGATCGCTAGAAGCTTTAGCAGGTCGTCAGGATAAAGAGGCATCCCCAATTATCACCACAGATGAAATTTTCGTACGAACTATGCTTGTTAAGAGTAGAGGTATGTATGAAATAAGAACCATGAGCAGACGATATTAAATTTTCGGGAATGGTTTTAGTTTGTTAAGTTTAGTCAGATCAGAGTTAGAGAGGACGATGGTTGTAAGTTACTATAAGAAGTAATTATTATTATTAGATAAGGAGATGTGACAGTTCTCTCTTAAGCTATGTGAGTAAATGCATATCCCAAATGTGTTTAGTCTGATATGATTTTGAAGTGTATAGAAAGTTTGGGTTTAGTTATTCCAATCTTTCATATAAGATAGATGAAAGTTTCTTAAGTGTGATCCATAGTTAAGAAAAGATAGTATACGACCATAGAATAGCATCAGATGATGAGGGAGAGATAGAAATAACTTAGGTTATTCAGAGCAGAATAAGAAAATGTGAAGCTAGCGGGTGATTAACGGAAAAATAGTAAGTAAGTTTTGAGTAGATACAATGCATTAGCAATTTCTTAAGAACTAGTAGAAGTATGATTTGATTTTCTTAGTCGATGAACACCTTAAGATGGTGACGCTTCGGATACATCCAAATGTGTGTTAGAAACCAAGGGCTTAAATTAAATTCGGAGTAGAGTGATCAGTGGAAGAAGAAATCAGCTAGGCTGTAAGAGAGCAAACTACATAAGAATAGCCTTTAAGAGTTGTCAAAAAGGGGTTTCCCTAAAATTTATAGTGTGAGCAGAGTTAAGTCGTTAAGATAGAGCATGTCGGTTATGAATACAGTAGCAACCGGTTCATATAAGTAATTTAGTTTTTCCCAGTAAGAAATTGCTTAGGAGTGAGTCAAAAAAAAAAAGGTTGTCAGTGTTGTAGAGTACAAAGGAATTACAGAAGATAAGGAAAGTTAATTAGATCCCAACGAAACAGAGGAATTTGCAAGTATAAGACGTTAGCCTTGGTCTAAGGGGGAGATGCATAAATAGCCAGTAAGTCCAGTGAGATAATTGAAGACCCGAAGGGTTAGCATGAGATATGAAGAACCTCAGTTCAGTTAGGTTGGCATAATGAGATAGTCTCTATAAGGAATATGCCTTAATTTAGAAGAAACCCGAAGTGAGTGGAATGATCGTCGAACGAATCGTGTCAAGTTCAATTATTATCGATTAGGCGATCGTTTAAAAAGCTATAAGATCATGCCCATTTATGTGTCACAAGTAGGTAGTGCAATTGCACGAGACTCTAATCTTTAAGGTGCTAGTCAAAGACTTAGCGCACAACAAGATTTTATGAGTATTTTAGGAAGTATCTCAGAAAAAAATCAAGTATGGGAAGTACAACTCATGATTTAGGAAGACAAGAGAACTATGGTGAAAGGAGTTCACCGCTTATCCAAGATAGGAATTCGACTTTCAGACTCTGAAGTGGGTGGAGTTATTGCCCAGAACATGGCTTATTCCTGCTTAGTCATTGAAGTTAGAGAGAAGCAGTTTGGTGATTCCTACTTGTTGCAGATGAAAGAGGGGATTCACGAACATAAAGCGTCAGCTTTTGAACAAGGGGGAGATGGCGGTACCATGAGATACCGAGGCAGATTATACATTCTAGATGTAGATGGGCTCAGAGAGTGGATTATGTCAGAGGATCACAATTTCAGGTATTTCATTCACCTAGATTCCACGAAGATGTATCATGATCTTAAGGAGATTTATTGGTGAAAAGATATGAAAAAGAATCTGGCAGGGTTTGTGGCTAAGCGGCCCAAATTTTTTTGCAAGTGAAAGCCGAACACTAGAGGCCCTGCGACTTATCTCAGAATATAAATATTCCTGTTTTGAGAATGTGAGATGATAAATATGGACTTTATAACAGTTCTACCTTATTCAGTTAGAAGGCACGACCCGATTTGGGTGATTATGGACAGACTTACGAAGTCAGCACACTTCTTGCCTGTTAAGATGATAGATTTAGCACCAGAATATGCCAAGTTGTTATTCGAGAAATCGTTTGACTTCATGGGACCCAGCGTCCATCATTTCAGATCATGGTGCCCAGTTCACAACAAACTTCTAGAGGTCATTTCAGAAAGGATTGGGTACGAGGGTTAACCTCAGCACAACTTTTTCATTTGTAGACCGATGATCAAACAGATACGCTATTCAGATCTCATGTTATAATATTCATGTCAGCTTAGTACTCAGATGTCAGTCCAGTACTTATGTATTCATGCCAATCCAGTATTCAGTTAGTGTGCTACTTCTATATGCAGTTAATCTAGTATTCAATCAGCTTAATATTCAGTTAGTGTGCTAGTTCTGTATTCAGTTAATCCAGTATTCAGTCAGCTTAGTATTCAGTTAGTTCAGTAGACATTCAGTTCAGTATCTCAGCAATTCGGTAATCATGTATTCATTCAGTTCAGTAACCATGTGTCCTTGATTTCAATGGTAATTGGGATGACCACCTGCCTCTTATTGAGTTTACTTACAAAAATAATTACCATGCTAGTATTGGGATGGCACTGTTTGAAACCCTTTTTGAGCGAAGTTATAGATCGCCAATTGGTTGGTTTAAATTTAGGGAAGTAGAGTTGTTAGGGCTGGATTTGGTCTATCAGGCTATGGAGAAGGTCAAGTTGATTTAGGAGCATTTGAAAACGCCTTAGAATTGCCAGAAGTCTTACACAAATGTGAGACAGAGAGATTTAGAGTTTGAAGTTAATGACTGGGTATTTCTTAAGCTCTCACCTATGAAGGGTGGCATGAGATTTGGTAAGAAGGGGAAGCATAGTCCCGCCATATTAGACCATACAGAATCCAACGAAAGGTTGGTCAATTGACTTATGAGCTTGAGTTGCCACAATACTTGATTATTGTACATCTAGTGTTTCATGTGTCAATGTTGAGAAAGTGTGTGGGAGACCCGTCATTGATTGTTCCGACTGATAGCATAACAGTCAATGATAATTTGACTTATGAAGGAGACCCAGTGAAAATCCTTGATCACCATGTTCACAAGTTGAGGACTGAGGAGGTAGCCTCAGTAAAGGTTTTGTGGCGAAGTCAAAAAGTTGAAGAGGCCACATGGGAAACCGAAGAAGACATGAAGTCCAACTATCCCTATCTCTTTGAAGAATCAGTAGAAATCAATGAAGGTATTGTACCTTCCCCCCTCAGATCTTTCCTTCTACAATTTCTACATTATCGCATTCACTCGTTAGAGCCATCTTAGTAGTTGTTCAAGACACGATAATTCGATCCCCCCTTTTCGCCCGCTTTTCATGTGCTCATGTCAGTTAGTGTGCACATGTCTCGGCAGTCACTCTTTATTAGAATCCATCATTCGAGGACGAATGATCCCAAGGGGGAGATAATGTAACACCCCGTATCTTAGAACTAAGGTTAGACTCATATCATTAGAGTTTTAGTGGAAAAACTGAAGGTTTGAACGTTTTCCAAAAAATGGTTGATAGGCCAATTTCGGGCAGCCATAACTCCTTGATTAGTTGGGAACTTGGGAAAGTACCCTTAATGAAAGTTGTAGTATGTAGAAATACCTTTCTAACGATATATGGACCAGGCCAATGAGAGATCGGAGCAAGGATATAGGATCGTCGCAATATGGCTAATAGTAAGGCACTTAAAATTCTATAAAATCGGCTAAGTTTTCGATATGTCTGCCTTCCAGTCCAATTTCGTGAAAATCCATTGGGAATTTGAGGAAACTTAAAACACAAAAGTTGTATCCCTTTGAAATAGATTTCCAACGGTATATTGTAGAGTCCAAACAGAGCTATGTACAAGAAGTTATGTCCATTTTACCGAACACTGCACAGAACAGACACACGTCGCTTTTCGGGGAGCGTGAGGGCGCGTACAATGACCTCGCATCGTGGGATGATTATACAAAAACACCCTCTATGAATATTGACCTTTAGGGGGTCGTGTACTACATGTGCGGCGCGGGCCCATCGCATAACAGGTCGGGTTTCGGGTCAAAAGTCGGGATTTCGCGTTTTAAGTTATATTTAAGCTTGGGGTTTATTTCCCTAACATCTCTAGTAATGAAAAATCACCCTAAAGTCAGAGGGATTGAGTCCCAAGCCTCAATAACCCTCCAAGGTAAGTTTTATCATGATTCTAGGTTGAATTCAAGTCCCTAATCGCTTTCTAACTTAAGTAAACCCTTCTAATCGATAGAGTTGTGAGTGGAAAATTATTGTTGGGCGTGGAAACCCTAGAACTCGAATTCAAGAGGATTGAACTTGAAAAGGTAATACTTCTACTCTCTAATCATTTATAGTTGTGAATTGATGAGTTCTTGGGAGAATCGTAAATGGATTTGATAAAGAGAGTATCATATGAACTATGCTAGGTTTTGGATTATTAACTTAGGATTGTTGTAGTCATATGGGTGATGAAGAATGATGTTACTTTCATCAAATTGAGATTGTAGAATCACCTAGAAGTAATAGAATGGGAATTGGGTGAAGAAACACCATTAATGGAGATTGTGGAGCTTTATGCCCACTAAGTGTTTGATAAAATGCTTAGATGACCAAAAGCATGGATATTATTGCTAATATAGAATCCCTTTGACTTGTATTGATATAGATCAAAGTTGAAAGGGTTGACGAACATTGTATTACGCTCAAAGGCTGTAATTAAATTATGTGAGGCAAACTATCTACGTTAGGGAATATTCATGATTCTCCCCACGCCTCATTCTTCATACTTGTTAGTAATTTGACTCAGAATATAGTTTAGCCCTAGTTTCATGATATGATATAGAACTGTTATCTTCTAGGGTTGCAAGCATAGCACTCGTTCATGGTTTTCACTTTGAACATCATGAACTAAGACGTAATCTTTATAGACTTATGCATTGTTATCATATGAGTCTCGGTCGTTGTATAACCAATTATTTGGACGAGTCCCATAATTAGAAATGCTTATCATGCTATCGCCTATAGCCGCCTCGACTTGTAAATTATTAATGTTGAACACCGTATCCGTATTTTTGGGCCCTAGGCCACGCTTATGCATACGTATTGCTTGGGCCCGAGGGCACGCCGCTTTTGCTCACATTATTTGGGCCCTAGGCCACGATTATATTTACGATTTACGGTGATTCTTCATCCGAACAGTGAGTACTTCAGCCTTCTTGCTTTCCTATTTAGTTCGCTTTCGGTTTCGGTTCCAAAAGTATTTTATTGCTTCTCGTTGCTTTACATACCAAAGACAATTCAAATGTGTCGATGTCCCTTTTATTGTTGGGTTCGCATCTCGCGATTTGTAACGATATATTGAGTTGACGACTCAGCTCTTTAGGAGTGTACGTATCAGCTACTGGTGAGCCCCAAATTCCTTTCGGGCGTTGTCAGCTATCTAGTTATTTCAGTTTATAGACAGCTATATTATTCAATATTCTTAGAGGCTTCATAGACACAGTTCAGACAGTCAGATATTTATTATGTTAGCCTTGTTGGCAGTTGTTCAGTTGTTTTGGTTTAAGCCATGTTGGCTACGTTAAGATATTTCAGATTGTCTAAGTATTTCCGCATTATGATTTTGATCGGACCTTTAGTATATCAAGATGTGTTTTGTTGTTTCCACATTCGCTTATGTTTTGATATCATATGTTGATTCAAATTTTGTTGTTCGCTCGGTCATATGCAACAGTAATCGGTGTCGTGTTACGTCCAAGTCTAGGTTCGGGGCGTGACACTACGAGCCAATTCCAAACCTGCAATCATAGCCTCATAATCGGCTTCGTTGTTAGTCAATTTAACAGTTCTAATCGATTGCCTAATGACATCATCGGCTGGGGCTTTAAGGACGATGCCCAACCCGGAACCTTTTAGGTTCGAGGCCTCATCCGTGTGTAGAGACCAGATACCCAAAGCCTTTCCCGAGGTTAATAATAATTCTTTTTCGACCTCAGAAATCATGGCCGAGGTAAAATCTGCCACAAAATGGGCCAAGATTTGAGACTTAATGGCTATCCTAGGCTTATATTCGATATCATACCCGCTAATCTCTACGGCCCATTTGGTCAGTCTACCCGATAATTCTGATTTATGCATGACATTCTTTAGTGGGCATGTAGTTACTACGCATATTAGATGGCATTGAAAGTAAGGTTTCAGCTTTCTTGAAGTACTTACCAATACCAAGGCCAATTTTTTAAGGTGGGGATAACGAGTCTCCTCATCCCCTAGAGTCCTACTCACATCATATATTGGAAATTACGTACCTGCTTCTTCTCGGACCAAAACCCCGCTTACCGCTACCTCGGATACGGCAAGGTATAGGAACAACTGCTCGTCTGCCTTCGGTGTGTGCAGCAGAGGCGGACTCGATAAGTATCTTTTTAACTCCTGCAAAGCTTTTTGGCATTCCGGTGTCCAGGAAAATTCATTCTTCTTCCTCAATAATGAGATGAAATGGTGACTTTTATTCGAAGACCTCGAAATAAAACGGCTCAGTGCCGCTATCCTTTCGGTAAGGCTCTACACTCCTTTGACGTTATTCACCACCTCAATATCATCAATGGCTTTGATCTTGTCCGGGTTAATTTCAATCCCCCTGTTTGACACCATGAAACCAAAAAATTTGCCATATCAGACACCGAAGGTACATTTCTCCGGGTTAAGCTTCATGTTGTATTTGCGGAGTACATCAAAGGTTTCATGCAAATGTTTTAAATGGTCCTCTGTTTCCAGGGCCTTGACTACCATGTCATCAATATAAACTTCCATTGTTTTCCCTATTTGTTCTTCGAACATTCCATTAACTAGGCGTTGGTAAGTCGCTCCGGCATTTTTTAACCCGAAGGGCATGACATTATAACAGCAAGCCCCGTACCGGGTAATAAAGGATGTTTTCTCTTGATCCTCCGGGTGCATCCGCATTTGGTTGTACCCGAAGTAAGCATCGAGAAAACTTAACATCTCATGCCCGGCTGTTGCATCGATCATTCGATCGATGTGAGGCATCGGAAATGAATTCTTCGGGCATTCTTTGTTCAAATCCTTATAGTCAACACACATTCTAAATTTGTTACCTTTCTTTGGCACCACCCCTACGTTAGCTAACCAATCCGGGTATTCTACATCCCGGATAGAGCCTATTTTTAAAAGCATTGTTACCTCATCTTTTACGAAGGCGTGTTTCGGTTCTGCCATGGGCCTCCTTTTCTGTTTCACCGAGGGAAATCTCCCATCAAGGCTGAGCTTATAAGTCATCACTTCCGGTGACACACCTGTCATGTCTATATGGGACCATGCAAAACAATCGGCATTAGCTTGAAGAAATTTAATTAACTTATTCCTGAGCTCCGAGGTTAACCCCGTGCCCAGGTATACCTTTCTATCCGATAGATATTCGAACAAGATGACTTGTTCCAGCTCCTCCACGGTAGATTTGGTTGCATCCGAGTCATC
This sequence comes from Lycium ferocissimum, assembly GCF_029784015.1. Taxonomy (NCBI): domain Eukaryota; kingdom Viridiplantae; phylum Streptophyta; class Magnoliopsida; order Solanales; family Solanaceae; genus Lycium; species Lycium ferocissimum. The sequence goes on from NW_026725981.1 coordinate 28,528, forward strand.
CCGTAATACGAACGATCTGGGTACACCGAAATCGTCCTTTTCATCCACCGGTTCAGACCCCTTCTGCTCTATTTTCAAACCCGTATCCTTCAATTGCTATTTGGGGTCCTTGCCTCTGATCGATTCATCATCTCTTGGATCTCGATTTTTTGGAAAAAGTTGCGCTTCCTCAATCGTTAACATCTCCCTTGCAGCGGGCTGTTCACCTCGGATGATTTTTATCCCCTCCGGGGTCGGGAATTTCAACAACTGATGTAGCGTCAATGGCACTGCTCTCATGCTATGAATCCACGATCTACCGAGCAAAGCATTATATTTCATATCTCCCTCGATGACATAGAATACCATCTGTTGTATGGTGTCATCAATGTTGACCGTCAAAGAAATCTCTCCATTCGTGGTTTCACTTGCCATATTGAACCCACTGAGTACTCGGGCTACCGGCACAATCTGGTCGAGTAGCCTTAGCTATTCTACCACTATCCATTGGATGATGTTGGCCGAGCTACCTGGGTCAATCAAAATACGCTTAACTTGTGATTTTAAAATAAGAATAGAAATTACCAATGCATCATTCATTGTGCGGTTGAATGATGCCTTCGGCATCCTCGTTGCTGAAGGTGATGGAACCCTCGGGTGCGTAATCCCGGTTGCGCTTCTCACGCACAACTGAAACCTTTGCTCGTTTCATGACCAGCCCCCGAGGAGCATCTGTTCCCATAATTATCATATTGATCACATGTTGAGGTTCCACCGGTTCGGTCCGCTTGTGAGATTCCCTTTGCTTGTAGTGGCTTTTAGCTCGTTCACTCAGGAATTCTCGAAGGTGGCCATTCCTCAATAAGCGAGCCACCTCCTCCCTTAGTTGGCGACAGTCCTCAGTTCTATGCCCATGGGTTTCATGATATTCACACACCACGCACGGATCCCACTGACCAGGGTCTGACCTCAATGGCCTTGGCCATCTTGCTTCCGGGATACGGCCGATAGCCGAGATGAGATCCGAGGTATTGACGTTGAAGTTGTACTCCGATATCCTTGGCGGGTCCTTGTTGCTAGCCGAACTCCCGGCATCGCTTCTAAATGATAGACCTCAACTGTTCGACGGGCGCTCGGCCCGTTTATCACCCCGACCAGAGAAGTGACTGGGGCCAACCCTTGATCTTTCCGATCTGAAGCTCGATTTTTTTGAATGAGAGTATGGCCGGTATCTTTCCCTCAATGATCGCGTCTCCGGCTCGTAAACTTTCCTCGACCTTTCAGAGCTTTTGCTTATATTTATGGATCTCGGGGGAAGCTTGAGTTGGTCATCCTCTACCCGAATCTTTGATTCGTACCTGTTATGAACATCTTCCCAGGTTACAGCCTCATATTCCAACAAGTTTTCTTTCAGTTTGAATGAGCTCGTCGAGCTCCGAGGATTAAGCCCTTTGGTAAAAGCTTGTGCAGCCCATTCCTCCGGGACCGGAGGGAGCTCCATCCGTCCCCTTTGGAAACGGTTCACAAATTCTCGCAACAACTCATCATCCCTTTGGGCTATGCGGAAGATGTCCGCCTTCTGTTCCTGCACCTTTTTAGCCCCGGCATGGGCTTTTATGAACGCATCTGCGAGCATTTCGAAGGAAGTGATTGAATGCTCAGGCAGATGGTCATATCAGGTCAGCGCCCCTTTCGATAGTGTTTACCTAAATTTTTTCAACAAAACGGACTCAATTTCATCCTCTTCGACATCATTGCCTTTTATGGCATAGGCGTAGGAAGTCACGTGCTCCTATGGGTCTGTAGTACTATCGTATTTCTGGATGTCTGGCATCTTGAACCTTTTCGAGATCAACTTCGGAGCCGCACTTGGAGGGAAAGGCCTTTGAATGTACCTCTTCGAATCCGGCCCTTTTAGAATCGAAGGAGCCCCCAGGATCTAATCCACCCGAGAGTTATATGTTTCCACCCTCTTCTCAGTTGAGTCTACCCGTTTTGCCAAGGTTTCAAGCATCTTCAGAACTTTGGTGGATGAACCGGCTCCCGATCCATTACTCTCGACTATCCGTGTTTCATCCCTTCTTGGTTCGGTGACGCCTTTTGACCTTTCCGGGGCTGCCTTATCATTTTTGCTTTGCAGCTGAGCTATTGCAATTCCCTGTTCGGCTATGGCGGTTCCCTGTTCCTGCAACATTTTAAAAATTAAACGTAAGTTAATCTCATCCGGAGTATCCGGTGCTTTCCCGCATTAGGCCCGAGATAAAGTAATTGAGTTATGAGTATTCAAGGGATCAGTGGCCGGTAAGGTGGCATTCTCTTGCTTCACGGTGTTCTGTCGGTTGAGGCCTTCCCTCGAATCAACAGAGTTTGGGTCGATTGGATCTGGGTTTCGTAACCCATTGTTATCGTTTTCAGCCACAATCTCGTTGTTGTTGACATGAACGGACTGTCCGCTGCTTGCCATTTGTCCGTTTTTTGGTAGAAATTAGCAGAAGATTTTGTAATCAAACGGGTAAAAGGAGGTAGAAGCAAAGATTAAAAAATCACTATTATCCTAGCCCCACGGTGGGCACCAAACTGTTTACCCCAGATTTCGGTAACAATTGAATTTGTAAGTGAGGTATAAGATATGTGGATGAATTTTAATCTATTATTTGGTTGATACGAAATTGATGTGGACTTATTTGTAATAACATATATAAATATGTGAGCCTTGAACAATTATATGATATTGGTGGTTAAGCTAAATATGAATATATATATATATATGATAAAAGTATTGTATTGATTGGATGAGTAAAACCAAAGAGCACTGAAGATCCGGACCAAAATCACACACAGAGAGAGAGAGAGAGAGAGAGAGTTTCAATGTATTTTCTGTTACAATGTTCTAGATCTGAAAAAGCCAACCCCTAAAAGTAGGAAAATGTCCTCTATTTATAGGTTTGCCTCATGGGCCTTGAATACAGTACAAAGTCTTTTAGAATAAAGAAACCCTAAAAAGATAAGGTAGGACCGTACGGTCTGACACTCGTATGGTCGTCAGTACAGAATGACAGAACGGTCTTGATGCGTGGCAGCACCGCAACTGGTTAACCGGACCAACGGCCACGTTCAACTCGGACATGGAGTAACCGGACTAACGGCCACGTGAGTTTGACTTAGAGAAACCGGACTAACGACCACGTTGAGTTTGGTCCGAAGACACCGGATCAACGGATACGCTTTTCTTATCTCGGGTCAGCCTCATTCAGTGCAATCCCACCAGTCTGAGGAAAACACTGAACATACTCGTACTCTTTCGGACCTACCCTCGGCCCCCGGTCTCACCGGTCATACATTAGCCCGATTTTCACCGTATACAAACCCAGAAACTGAATATTTCATAAACAAAACTAGAATCTGAAAACTTTTTAGAGGAACAGAATTTGAAAAATGTACAACAATTAAATCGAGCCTACTGAATACACAGTGTGCCCTTAAGGAAATTATTCCGTCAATGTACCCGAGGTTGTGGAATATATCCTCCCAGGATACAACGATTTACTCACCGTTGTAGCAGTACTGCAAAATCCGGCGACAGCGAACTCACTCGATAGCAGTCTATCTGTTACACCTCGCATTTTTGTACATTTGAATATTCCGAGCCAATGGTGAAAAGCTAAGGACAAGACTATGTTCTAAAATTATTTTAATGCATTAGTAGGTTATGAGCATTATTTATGGACGTTGGTAGTATGGAAATAATGAGAAGGGTTAAGGGTAAAAAAGGAAAATTCGAAAAAGGGTTCATGGAAATATTATGGAAGGCTAAGGGTAAAGTGGTAACTTCACAAGTATTCAAGAAAATGGAAGAATTATCTAGGAAATGGAGAAAGGAACATGTGACCATTTCATAAGTGAAGGGGGCAAAGTGTAAATATGGGTGGACTAAAGTGTAAAAGGAAAGACCCTTGGTCTTCTTTGACCAAGTGAGAAAAGTCAAGAAAAGAAAAGAAAAATCTAGGAAATGAAAGAAAATTCTAGAGAGGGAACAAGAGGGACAAGTGAACATACTTGAGGGACCTAAACATAATTATGGAAAGTAGTGGAAGACATATGTATATATATATGTGGTCATATTTTAAGAAAGAGAGAAAGAAAGAACAAGAAAGATGAAAAAAAAAAAAAGAAGAGAGAAAGAGGGCCTGAAAGTTTCTGCCATGGCTAGAAAAATCTAGCCATGGAAATTTGATGAGGAAAAATTATTCCCTCCTAATATTCTAGCTCATTTGGAGGTCCTCTACAACATGGAAGAGTTGTTGGAGCAAGAAAATCCTTCACTTGGACAAATCCGTAACCTTGACTAAGAGGAAACTTGAAAGGGAAAGGTAAGAATTTAACCTTCTTCTATGTGTTGTGGGTGATTATGAGTGTTGTAGAATGAAGAAATTCATGAAATTCATGAAGTTATGGCATAGTATGGTGTGGCCGTGTGTATGTAGTATATTGTAGAAGTGATGAACTAATTTATTTAGCATGTTGGGTTGTTGTATTATGAATGGTTGTGCATACTTGTAATGTGTAGAAACGGATAAAAATTCATGAAGTTGTGTGTGATTAGTGTGATGGCCGAATGGTAGGTGTTGGGTGTGGAAGAGATGAACAAATGTTATTTAGTGTCCTAGTGATGTTGTTATCAATATTATGATGTAAAATGAATGTTTGATGATTCATGTTAAAGTTGTAGTCTTTGGCTGATTTGGAGAATTAACATGATGTTAATGTGATTTCTTGAATTTATGGAAATAATGTTTTAAACGTATGGATTATTGATATAGTTTATGAATTTGGAAGAAAAGAAATGAGTTGTTGATGTCCTCTTAAACTTAGGTGATTTCGGGTTTTGTGGTGTAATGGATGGGTTGTTCCGAATATTATATGGATTGCTTGAAACGTTCTTAAATCATGTTTGAACGGTTTCGGATTAATAATTGAACGTACGATCAATAATGCGAGTTTGAATGCATGTAGCTTATTTGAAGGTGAATGGAATATTGAAGTGTTGTTAGAATAATTGTTTGTATTGTGGTTGCTTTGGCCGGGTTGAATTCCCGGGATTGTTGTTGATTGAAATCGGCCAAGTTGAACTTGGTGGCATGATATATTTACAGGGGAAATGCTGCCGAAATTTCGGTAGCCAAGCGTCATTTGAAGAATCCAGTTCTAAATGCACTAATCAAGGTTTGGTAAATATGACCAAAGTATAGATTTTGGCGGATTTGCAGCTCGGATTTGGAGTAGCAGAAGGAGCGGAAAGAGGTATGTAAGGCTTCACTTCTCTTTCTTGGCATGTCTTAGCCGTAGTAGGCTTGAACACGGGCCTCGGGGATAATTCCTCTCCTAGAAATTCGAGATTGAAATTAACTACTATTCATTCAAGAGAATTGAATTAGAACTTGCATGAAATGTTGGAAAAACTTCGTAAACATCCGTAACTTACACAAATAGGACTCGATTACCCTAAGACCCTCCCAAGTGACGCCATGAATTGTAATATACGTAAATTTGATACGCCGCCTCATTTGACTCGAGGCGGGCCCACTATTCCCTAATTTCCTCCTATGGCTCCCTTCGGTTTATTTCAATATTACAGTTAAAGGAAACTTTTGGATATTATTCCGACTACTAAATAAGAATTGTTTTAACTAAACCCTTGACCCCAATGCATGATTTTTCCTTACTAAAAGTTTACAAGTGTTTTCCAAAATATTCTTTTTCTTCAAAACCAAGTTTTACAATATTGTAAGTCTTAATGACTAAAGCAACGACTATGATCCTATGATGGCTATGGTTCTATGACGGCTATGATTCTATGATGCCTATGATTCTATGATGACTATGATCCTATGATGGCTATGGTTCTATGATGACTATGATCCTATGATGGCCATGATTCTATGATGACTATGATTCTATGACAACTATGATTCTATGATGACAATGATGATGTCGGATATACTATGTCTATGACCCGATATGCTATGATATGTTCTATGTTGATAGTCTCGCCTTATGATTATCGTTCCTTCAAGGTGAGACAAAGCGACCATGATTATTCCATAATGCGATCGGAGGTTTCCGACCTTACGTCACTCCGATAAATACATGATTTCCTTGGGCTCTCTCGCATGCTAAATATGAACATGGGTTGGGGGGATGGGATACTTGAATACACTGGGAATTGGGAAGGAAACTATGTTTCATTGCCACACGTGTCTGGCTTATCATCCGGACGCGGGATGCCCGGACGCGGGATTTATGGCCGAGCCGGAGTATTCCGCTATGTGGGCGAGCCGTCTTGTGCGGCACTATGACCTCGATATGACCAAATAAGCATGCATGGCATCCGCCCCAGGGGCACTCAGATGCACAGGTTACTCCGCTATCCTATGATATATTCTATGCTTTCCATGCCGTTATTACTCATATGCTCGAGTTACAGCTTTACATTATACGATCCCGATGTACCGGATACAGCTTTACCTGATATATTCCATGTGTACAGGATACTCTCTTTCACATAACGTGCTTTACTTCTCTATCGTTGTTGCACATGATCATATCTCTTTCTATGTTACCGTCTATGCCTTACATACTCGGTACACTATTCGTATCGACGCCCTTCTTGTGGGCGCTGCGTTTCATGCCGCGCGGTACCCCCGCACGAGTAGAAGTCATTATAGAAGATGTTCCAAACAATGTTGGCAAGCTCCACTCGCCCCGGAGAGTTGGCCGAGTCACTTACACGTGCTATGGTCCATGATTACAGTTAGAGACTTTGCAGACAGAGTCGTGGGTCTAGAGTGTCAGCCTAAAACGGAGTTCCACCGATTGATGTGTTTTTATTTTACGGAGCCCTCATATTTACAAACTGCGTTTACTTGAGAAACGACGAAAAGATTTTGAAAAAAATTTTACTATGTATTTTACTTTACTTTGTCTTATGATTCCAAGAGGACATGTGTGTACTAAGAGTCCGAGGGTTCGCTCGGCTCCGAATATGGGGTCGGGTGCCCATCACACCCTAGTAAAGTCGGGGTGTGACACTATCACACGAGAATTTTACTGCAAGCAAAAGAAGAGAGAAGATCAGAAAATCCGTAAAGAAAAATTTGAGGATCAGCAGATTATTTATAGCCATTGAAGCGCTAGTTCAGAAAAGGTTTGCAACCTTTCAGAAGAGTTGTGTTCGGATGGCGAGAAATTTAAATTAATCCGGGAAAGAGAATCGGGTCAGCAGGTTAGAAACGGATCTGGGTCATACTCTTGATTTTAATTAATCCGAAAAATCGGGTCATGATTTCGATAATTAATTAATAATTACACAATTAAAAATTAAGTAAATTTGGTCCAAAAAGATTATCAATCAATCAAATCATTTGACCAAATCTCAATCCGAATCCGAGTCGAGCAATGACGACGGCGCGAGGGGAGGTCCTCTTCTCAATTCTTTATGAGCTAGAAGATGTGCTTCTCCATATAAGCATAAGAACTGTCCTTTCCACCACCAATGTGGTAGAAAAGCTTCATCCAAAGAGCAACAAAGGCACAATTCAAAATTTTTATTTTTCCCTCCATATTTTCTTCCCTCAATTTCCCATTCATCTAACACTTAAAACCCAATAATATTTTAGGATCATTATTAGCAAGATAGATCTAATAATCATCATCAAATATTTTTCTATCCTTGAATTTTTTCTTCTCCTCAAATCCTCATTTTCAAAATCTTTTTGAGCAGCAAGACCACGTAAACTATTATTACTTTTCAAAGGAACTATACTATCAAAAACTTCATTTTTTTAATAATATTTCTCCCAATCACATCGCTATTAATAAACACAAAATTTATATGCAACACTTAGCCTATGCAATAAACATTGACCAAATCCGAATCCGAAACCGAGCCGAGCGACAACGATGGTGCGAGGGGAGGTCCTCTTCTCTACTCTTTATGAGCTAGAAGATGTGCTTCTCTATATAAGCACAAGAACTTTCCTTTCCACCACCAATGTGGTAGAAATGCTTCATTCAAAAAGCAACAAAGGAACAATTCAAAAATTTAATTTTTCCCTCCATATTTTCATACCTCCATTTCCCATTCATGTAGCACTTAAAACCCAACAATATTTTAGGATCATTATCAACAAGATAGATATAATAATCATCATCAAAATATTTTTCTATCCTTGAACGTTTTCTTCTCCTCAAATCCTCATTTTCAAAATCTTTTTGAACAACAAGACCACGTAAACTATTATCACTTTTCAAAGGAACTACAGTATCAAAAACTTCATTTTTTTTTAATAATATTGCTCCCAATCACATCGCTATTAATAAACACAAAATTTATATGCAACACTTAGCATATGCAATAAACATTGACCAAATCCGAATCCGAAGCGGAAGTCGAATCCGAACCCGAGCGACAATGACGGCGCGAGGAGAGGTCCTCTTCTCTACTCATTATGAGCTAGAAGATGTGCTTCTCTATAAAAGAACAAGAACTTTCCTTTCCACCACCAATGTGGTAGAAATGCTTCATCAAAAAAGCAACAAAGGAACAATTCAAAAATTTCATTATTCCCTCCATATTTTCATACCTCCATTTCCCATTCATCTAACACTTAAAACCCAACAATATTTTAGGATCATTATCAACAAGATAGATATAAAAATCATCATCAAAATATTTTTCTATCCTTGAACTTTTTCTTCTCCTCAAATCCTCATTTTCAAACTCTTTTTGAACAACAAGACCACGTAAACTATTTTCATTTTTCAAAGGAACTATATTATCAAAAACTTTTTTTTTTTTTTAATGTTTCTCCCAATAACATTGCTATTAATAAACACAAAATTTATATGCAACACTTACCATATGCAACAAACATATTACCAGAAATATTATACCTTTTTCTTCTATTCAAAATCAGGTAGCATAACCTTAGCAAGCCACCCCCACACTTTTAAATATTTTAGGATAAGGAAAATAATTTTTTCACAGTTCATAAGGTTTCATATCTTGTATAAATTTTTATGACAAAACATGTTAAAGATATTGCTCACATTTCAAAGTGAACACAGAATTATATATAGTAAAATCTCTTAATGGCTATTCAAATTATCAGATACGCTTTTCCACAAATGAATTTAAAAATTAAAACTTGAATGTTAATTAACCTGGTATCAAAGACAATTTCAATCATTAAAACCACCTAACAATTATTCAAGGTATTGAATTCATTAAAAACACCAAATGATTACTACAGTTCACAAAACAGACGCAGGAAACATGTTTAAAAGATAATTATGATACTAAAATATTTTAACATAGTAACCACACACATACACCACAATTATAATATTCATCGCCCACAAAAACACCATTTTGTTAGCATCTTATCAAACTCAAATAAAACATTCACCCTACTTTTTCTAATAATTCCATAAAAGTCAAGTTGGTTTGGATATTAAAACCATATACTACCTCAGTTAATGTCAATATTTTTCAGATGTAAGTATAAGAAGAATTTTTTCATTCCAAGAACTTGAGTAGTCCTATAATCACCAACACAAATAAATCATTCTTCTTCTTCAACTTGGGTGAAGAAACAAAGTTATTTTATTTGCACAAATATGCTTCATAGCACCATAGTCTACCACCCAATCTCTCACATTAGCCACAAGATTCGCTTAAGAAATGACCACAATAATTATATCATCCGCTCAACCAATTTTTTTTTCTAGCAGAATTATCATTTCTCTAAATCTTCTACTACATTGAGTGACATGATGACTTAGTTTGTCGCACATAATATATTCGTTATTATTTTGTTTGGGCTTGTAACGATGTCTCTATTTATTTTAATTTTATTATAGATTATAGTATTCTTACATACCTGATTAACATAACTGAAAAGTTGTTACCTCATCAACCTTTGTATTCCATCGATGCCTGCTACTACTGTTTGCTCATCTCGCCCCTTTGATTCACATTCTAATTCGTATTCTCCATAAAATTATAGTGTAAATATCCTTAAGATTGTTGGAAATCTTACAGAAAATACTTGATCACGAACATTGTAGCGAACTCTTGAACAATCTCATAGCTTGAGGCATGTCCATTAAGACACTGTCCTTAAGGATATTTCAGCTGGTATGGGTGTATCCCTCTAAATTCAACAAGCTTTTCTAGTACAAAACTAGGAGTTAGAACCTAACAAAGAATTTTCTTAGAGAAAAACCCAACACTAGAAGAAAAGAAAAGTAGAATAATTTGTCTCTGTCTTGTCCATCCAATAAGGTGAAGTTGAAGGATATTATATAGCTAATAAAAGTTGACAGATGCTTAACCTCGTAAAATGTCCATATTTGGAATTGTGAAAAATCTATTAAGGCTATTGAAGTATAGTATAAAAGTCAGTTGGAATGACAACTACAACAGACGTTAGAAATGAATTGAATTCAAGGTAATTCAATTGGGTATTAAAGGCTAATCAAAGTTGAGGTGATTAATGGTTATTAATCATGGCTAATAAAGAATAAAAAATTTGTTCAACTTATTTTTGAGATATAACAATTATTTTTACAACTGATAGTACAACATCAGTGATAGATACATTCCTCTGATTGAAGATAACTGCTGGTAGGATGTTTCTTTTCTTTCTTCATTCGTTATTAATCTTTTACGACATTATTTTCTATTAAAATTGGCATGCAATACTCAAAGCATCATTCTAGGTTTGCCATCATGCTTATGTCCCTATATATCTATCATTAGTGGTCATGGGGAATGATACATTAAAATCTTTCCTCAGAAAAATCACAAAATTAAGGAATAACTCAATCACAGGAGGAATATGAACGTGACAAAGATTCTTTTTGTTGCACCTCTATGATTTTCCCTACCATTTTCAGTGATGAACCCAAAATTCTGCAAAGGTGAGTTCATATAAAAAAAGAGTTCAGTTAAATGCGACGACAACAAACTATAAAAGCACAACTATAGTCATTTAAAATTTATTAGATTTGAATCCATAAAATAACCTAGACTATATTAAATTTAAGATATATTTGTGCACATAAATATTATGCGCTAATATAATTGAATTAATTATTTAGGTCCAATAAATATGGATTCAATTAATGGTTAAATTTTGTCGGGCTGGTCCATTTGTATGAACTTCAAATGATGAGTCTACTTTGTTTAGTTCAACATGTAATCTTATCCCGAGGCCCAGATTGGTTTCACGTGTCAAATGGCGTGCCTTGCAAAGTCAAATTGGAAAAATCAATAGGATAATGCCACGCTTCAAAATGGCATTGCATCCAAAGTGAAAAAACGTAGAACAGTTAAATTTATATGAGATGTCAAAGATATGTGACTAAATTCAATTAAGGATTCAAATAATGAGATGTATGAGGAAAAAACGGACAGAGAGTCGAATCAAACCAAGTGTTAGATACGTATGACGTCGGGCTAGGAAACCGAGGTTGATATCCTTTCGTTACAAGCTATCACGAGGTATAAATAAAATGAAGCTCAAGAACTGATGGAAACTGATTCAATGAATTCTTATAATTGCTGATATGAACTATTTCTCTCCTTATTGTTGCCAACCCCTTTCATGAATGAAGGCCTCCTCTTTATATAGTAGAGGAGTTTCAAACCTAGTACAACTCTAAATAAAGCAAGTAAATCTGGTGACAGCTGCGTCGCCGGGATTGACGCCGAAATATCCGGGTGATGGCGAATATTTCGATCTTCTGTTAATGGCAGTCCATTGTTATAGCCCGTATTTTGCACGTTTGGATATTTCAAAGTCATCGTGGAAAGTTAAGGGCGAGACCATTTTCCGAAATCATTTCAATGTATAAGTAGGTTATGAATATTGTTTACAAGTATTATTAGTATGGAAATGTCGAGAGAGACTAAGGGCAAAAGGGGAAAATTCGAAAAAATAGTTCATGGTAATATTGAGTCAAGGCTAGGGGTAAAATGGGAATTTTTCAAAGTTTAAGAAAATTCAAGAAAAGGCCAAGTGGCCGTGAGTGTGTGTATGTGTATATGTGTGGGTCCCACTTTTGTATAGCCATATGATTATATACATGGGTCAAGCTTGCATAGCAAGACTTAGATTATTCTTCATATTTGAAGAAATTTCTAGAAAAAGAAATGAAGGGGCCATGTGCCTATAATTTTACTTGGAGGGCCTAATTATATATATATGTATAGATAAGTGGTGGAAAGAAATATAAATAACAAGACATATTCATCTTTTATATACTTGGAAAGTTCAAGAAAGACTTGGAGAAAAACAAGAAAATGAAGAGTCCATTCGGCCATGGAGTTGGCCGAATAGGTTCATGGAAAATTGGCCAAGAAAAATTGATTTCTTCTAGCTATTCAATTAATTCAAGGGTGCTCTTCAACATAGCATAGTTGTTAGAACAAGAAGAACAACAATTCTTGCAAGGAGCAACTTGGGACAAGGAAGGAGACAAGTAGAAAAAGGTAAGAACTAACCTTCTTTCCTATGTTATGGATGCTTGTGAACGATGTAGTGTGGAGAAATGAATAAAAATCATGAAGGGTGTGTGTGTGTTGCAAGTTGTGGCCGTGGGTTGGGTTGGTTGGAGTAGGCATGAGGAATAAATTCTATTTAGTGTAATTTGATTGTTGTGTGTGTTGTTGTAATGTGTAGAAAATGAATGAAACTCATGGAAATTATGAAAATATGGATGTTGAATAGTTGGCCGTGTGGTGTGTGTATGTGTGTTGTGGCCGTGTGCCTCAAGTTGGAGGGGGAATATGAATTAAATTATCTAGTATGTTAATTGTGTTGTTGAAGTCTTGTGATGAAAATGGAAGGTTAATGGTTCGAGTTGGCATGGAAATTCATTGTTAAGTTGTTGTGGGGAATTTATGTGATTTTTATATGAATTTCGTATAATTGTGAAAATAAGAATTTAAATGTGAACTTTGGTAGTTGTTGATGAATTTGGAGGAAAACTATTTTGGTTGATAATGTTGTTGCACTTGTTGGAGTTTCGGATGAATTATGACCTTGGTGGAAAATTTGTATATCTTGTATATTTCGTGAATGCTTTGTGAAATGATATGAAATGATTTCAAATCGTATTGTAATGATCTTGATTAGTAATGAACGTGAAAATATTGAGATCGGTTGGAACTGTGAAGTTGGAAATGAGAGTTATTGCACTATGTTGGAAAGAAGACTAGTGATGCTATATTGTGTTTCATAATGATTGTTTGTGTTCTTTGGGTTGTTGTTGTTGACATATTGGGCCGAGTTAAGTCTCGGGGATGCTGTATGTCTGGGGGAAATGCTGCCGAAATTTCGGTAGACAAACATGAATTTAAGTTGAACTCTTGAAAGCTACAACTCACAATTGGTAAACATGACCATTTGTAGATTTTGGAGAAAACGGGATTCGAATTTGGAGAAGCTTAAGAAGCGGAAAAGGTATGTAAGGCTTACCCTTTCTTTCTTTGGCATGTCCTAGATGTAATAAGCTTGAATATGTGCTTCGGGGACCACTCCAATTCTAGAAGTCCGAAGTTGAATTTAGTTACTATTCATTCAATAGAATTGAACTAACTTGTTTACGCTTTATTGTAAAGAAATGTCCAAACGTCCGTAACTTTTGAAAACGAAAGTGGAATATCTTGAAATCATCGAGGATAGTCTAATGAGACCGAACGACCATTCTTTTATGTTCGTTACCCGACTTGACCCGAGGTGGGCCCACAATCCCCGAGACCAAATCGTACTGTTCTATTTGCCTTATGTCCGTAAGATGACTAAGGAAACCTTTGACTTTCGTTCTGAATTTAAAATAAGTATCTGGTACCTCAGATGTGAGCATTTTGGTTTGACCATCCGGATATAAACACTTCGACACGAATGATCTGATATGAATATGTTGTTATAAGCACTCTGATGTAAATGTTTTGAAATAGAAACTCTGATATAAGTGTTCGGATATAAGTGTTGTGACGTAAGTATTTGATACAAGTATTTGATATGAACATTCTCTGTAAGCTGTGATGTTCTGCATACACGATCCTGGATCGCTTGAAAAGTCCGAAGAGGTTTCTGTGCTTCAAACGTCCATAACTTTCTGACACTAATTCGGAAGGACCCGAAACTTGCTTCTGGATCTTCAGATGTCGGTAAGTGTACGTATCCATCGAGTCTGGATTTTTATGCATATGGTTTCTCACGACTCTGCTCGTGCATGGCTTAATGTATCTTTCACTGAGTTCCGGGCCAGGGCATGTTATGTTCTCGTGCGTACTTTATGGTATGATTCTGATTCACTGAGTCCCGGGCCAGGACATGTTATCGTGCTATTCTCTGCATTATTCACCGAGTCCCTCGTACTTGCGGGCCGGGACACGTTATCTGTGTATGTTTATAATGATACGGGGATGGCGGCCAGGATGGCATTTGATATTATCCACCGAGACCCGCAAAGAGAGGGCCGGGACACGTTATGTATATTTTTGGCACGATTCCGATCCGCATGATTCTACATTACCGAGTCCCTTGACAAAGGGCCGGACACGTTATTTGTATATATGACATATGAGTACGTTTATATATGATCCTATTCACCGAGTCCTTATCGAGGGCGGGACACGTTTATGCGTATGCGGTATGTAAAATCATCTGAGCATTCCGTGCATTCTGTATTCTGTCCGATATTTGTCAGTATCTGAACATTCTGTATGCTCTGTAGTTTGTTCGCTATATGATACAATCTGAATATTCCGTATGTTCGGCATTCCGTCCGATGTATGATTCTATCAGAATATTCTGTACATTCTGAACTCCGTCTGACGTGTGGCATCACCCGTGCGTTCTGTATTTTCCGCACCTCTTCGGACATGCGATCGGTGATTCCAAAATAAGCATTTTTGGGTATACTGGTTGATTCATTTATTTTCTGTACACTTTTTAGCATATGAAACAGGTATGTATGAATTGCGTCTGGGAGGTAAGCGTCTGCTATTTTGAGTAACGTAGGTACCTGATAGTTCGTACGTTTCGATTCTAGCTTTTGTCTCTCTGCATTTGCATGCCTTACGTACTCAGTACATATTCCGTACTGACCCCCTTTCTTCGGGGGCTGCGTTTCATGCCGCGCAGGTACTCCCAGATGAGCTGGAGTTATTATAGAAGATGTTCCAGCGGAGATGGCAAGCTCCAATTTCCCGGAGTGCTGCCGAGTCAGAGTTTGTCTGTTATTGTTACACCTCGCATTTTTTGCACATTTGAATATTTCGAGTTAATGGCGGGAAGTTGAGGACGAGGTTATATTTTAGTTTGGTTGGATGCGCAAGTCGCTTATAATATTATTGGCATGGAGTGTTAAGGGTAAATTTTGAATAAGAAACCATTGGAGGCTAAAAGTTGGAAAAAAATATTTCACCAAGTGGCCAATTACTTCAAGCCATGAAAGGGGCCTATGTGTCCATTTTATATTTGTAGGGGATTAAATATATACATGTGGGCAAAGATGACAAGGAAGAGTTCATCTTTTGTGGGTTTAGGAAAAAACTAGAAATTTGAAGAAAGATTTGGAGGGAAAGAAAGAAAAAAAAAATGAAAAGGAAAGGGCACATGGCCGGCCATGTGCTTGGCCATGTGCATGGTCATGTGCTCCATATTATATATATAGAGGAGGTGATGACAAAAGGAGCCAACAATTCATTTCAAGTCTAGAAAATTCAAGAGAGTGAAAAAAAAAAAAGGAAAGAAGAGAGGGAGCTGTTCGGCTGAAGCAGGCCAGTTTTGGCCATGAGAGATTGATGAAGAAAAATTATTTCCTTCCATGTTTTCCACTTTTTGGAAGGTGCTAAACAACATGGGGTAGTTGTTGAATCAAGCAAACCCCTTGTTCTTGCCATTCACTACCATGGCCGAATGAAGAAGGAGGTGGAACAAGGCAAGTTTTAATTCTCTTTTTATGTGTTATGCATGATTTGTTGGTGTTGTAGTATGTAGAAATGAATGAAGAACATGAAAATATGGATGTGGAGATTGAACCGTGGAAGTGGTCTTTTGGCCGTGTATGGTTGTTGTATGTTATGAGTGATGAGTTAATTGTATTTAGCTTGTTGTGTGTGTTGTAACGTGTTGAAATGAATGAAATACATGGAATGATGATGTTGATGTTGTAGCCGAGAGTATGGGCCGTTTGGTGTAGCAAAAGAATGAACCATGTATCTAGTAGCTTACTTGTTGTTGTTGTGAATTTTATGATGAAAATGAATGTTTGATGGTGCAAATTGAAGATAAGATGGTTGTGGGCTGATTTGGGACGTTATGTGATTTCAATATAGCTTCTTGAATTTATGGAAATAATGTTGTAAACGTATGGATTATTGACATAGTTTATGAATTTGAAAGTAGAAAATGTGTTGTGAATGTTTCTAGTTGAATTGGAAGGTGTTGGCCGAAGTAGTATGTTGATGGAATCGTTTTGGATGTTATGTGAATTGAGTTAAATTGAATTGAATATTATGAGTGTTGCTAGAATAATGGTTGGAATTGTTGTTGATAGTTTGGCGGGTTGAATTCCGGGTTGTTGTTGTTGATAATTGGCCAAGTTGAACTTGGAGGGATGGCGCATTTACAGGGGAAATGCTGCCGAAATTTCTGTGGGCAAGTGTCAATTCTAGATGAAACCTCTAAAGGTTCTAATCACTATTTGGTAAATGTGACCAATTTGTAGATTTTGGCGGGTTTGCAACTTGGATTTGGAGTACCAGAAGGAGCGGAAAAAGGTATGTAAGACTTCACTTTCCTTCTATGGCATGTCGTAGACGTAGTAGGCTTGAACACGGGCCTCAGGGATAATTCCTTTCCTAGAAAACCAAGATTGAAATCCGTTACTATTCATTCAGTAGAATTGAGCTAGAAATTGTGTGAAATGCTGAAAAAGCTTCCTAAACACCTAGAACTTGCATGAGTAACACCCGACTATCCTAAAACCCTCATAAGTAATGTCACGAAACGTATTACACGCAAATTGTGTATGCCGCCTCATTTGATCCGAGGTGGGCCCACTATTCCCGAATTCCCTCCTATTGTTCCATTAGGCTTATTTCCGTACTATAGTCAATGAAAATCCTTGGTTATTATCCCGACTGCCAAACAATAGATGTTTTAACTAAACTCTTGACCCCAATGTATGATTTTCCTTCCTAAAGGTTTACAAGTGTTTTTCAAAATATTCATTTTCTCCAAAAACCAAGTTTTACAATATTGAAAGTCTTAATGACAAAAACGACGACTACGGTTCTTTGATGATAATGATAAGGCCAGATATGAGAAGAAGTATATGATGAATATGTCGAGGATATGTCCTTACTACGAATATGACGACATGAAATGTTAAGTTATTTTTGAATAATGACTACTTTCAAAGGTTTTAAGGTAAACGAAATGATGCCTTATGCTCCTGTCCTATGATTTCTTGTGATGTCATTCTCCATTGATAGTCTCGCCCTATTACTAGTTCTTTCAGGGTGAGATAAAGCGCCCATGATTATTTCATCATACAATCGGAGGTTTCCGACCTTATGTCACTCCGATAGTTACATGATTTTCCTTGGGCTCTCATGCATCTTTGCTATGACATGATATATGTATAAGTATATGTATATGTATATGTATATGTATATGGGGAAGATGGGGAAAAAGGGCCGGTGCGCTATAGACGCACGGCCACCGATCGGTTGGAGAATGATATGATACCGTCCCGGACGCGGGATGCCGGACGCGGGATACGTGGTTAAATGGATCGGAGCCGACTCCCTCGGCAGCAAGACATGTTCTATTTTCTATATATATGAAATAAAAGTGTTTTCAAAGAAAGTGAAGTACAAAGTATATGGATCGGGCTGCACGTTCCGCAAAGAATGTATATGGATCGGGCCGCACGTTCCGCGCAATGTATATGGATCGGGCAGCCGCACGTTCCGCAAAGCAATGTATGTGGATCGGCCGCACGTTCCGCAAAGACTAAGCATGCATGGCATCCGCCCCGTGGGCACTCATATGCACAGATACAAACTCCCTTATATGATATGATTCCTATGTACAAAGTTACAGTTTCACACATGATATGCCCTATATGTACGCCTTACTCCCTCATACGTGATATGCCTCATATGTACAGGACATGCTCTACATTTCCATACTGTTGTTGCACATGGCTATGTCTCTTTCTATGTTACCATCCAAGTTTTACATACTCAAGACATTGCTCGTACCGACCCTCTTCTTGGGGATGCGTTTCGTGCCGCGTGTACACCTGCATCGGATAGAAATCAGAACAGAAGATATTCCAGCAAAGTTGGC
The DNA here is from genome assembly GCF_029784015.1 of Lycium ferocissimum. Taxonomy (NCBI): domain Eukaryota; kingdom Viridiplantae; phylum Streptophyta; class Magnoliopsida; order Solanales; family Solanaceae; genus Lycium; species Lycium ferocissimum. The sequence continues at coordinate 46,944 of NW_026725981.1, forward strand.
AAACTCCATTTGTTCGGAGTGGCGCCGAGTCGGAAGAGGCTATGTGGTGATGTCTTGTTCGGTTAGAGACTTTGCATACGTAGTGGATTTCGTGAGTCAGTTTGCACTATGATACAAGTTCTGTACCGTTACATGTTTTATTTGATTTAAAAGCAGCAAAGGAATATTTCCGCAAATCTTATTATGTATACTTGACGTGGAGATTCAAAACAAAAATTTTATATATGGTACGAGTCAGTGGGTTCGCTCGGCTCCGATTACGGGGTCGGGTGCCCATCACACCCTAGTGAGATCGGGGTGTGACAGTTATGATTTCTGGATCTGTGTTAGAGACTTTGCAGACAGCGTCGTGGGTATGATATGTCGGCCCGTCGGCTCCCCATCCGACATGTCGATTTGTATTATGTAGTAAATCTTGTATAACTACGATTTTGTCGTATTTATAAGCTTCATTATGTATTTCATGATCATTCAGTTTTGAGATTTGAAAAAAAAAATTATGTGCGTAATAAGAGTCTGTGGGTTCGCTCGGCTCCGGATGTGGGCAGCATTCCGCTCGGCTACGGAAAACCGAGCGTGCTTGTGTCCTCGGTTTTACCCATATACAGATAGTCCCCCCATTTCCCGTGGTGCAGTTACTGACGGCGGGGAATGGAACCTTTAAGTCAAATCTCACTCTGCCCGATGTTGGGTCATTATTACCCAGCCGCCAAATATTTTTGGAGAATCCTCCTTGAATCAGAACTCTTGATACGCTACAGGATCCCCTAAATCTCGTTTTATATAAAGCCCATGCCTTCTTTCTTTCCCATGCATCCTCACTTCTCCAAATGTCACTTTGTTCCTCCTTTAAACCTACTGATATTCCTGCATTGAATCCCACAATACTCCTCGGATTTTCAATCTT
>NW_026725982.1:0-46810 GCF_029784015.1 Lycium ferocissimum
TTTTGATGTTTTTGGGAAAAATTGATTTTAAAGTTGAAAAAACTGGTTTCAAAGGTATTTTTAAAACGATTTTAAACTAAAACGTTCAAATTTTTCGACAAAGGGGCGTTGCCTCGATATCGTTGGGGGGGTTTTTGGCGGTGATGAGTATTTTTTCCCATAGGGGGCCCCGCTCGGTTAATCGCCCGTGGGCCCCGCATTCCCTTTGCTTTTGGTGCGTTTGAAAAGTTTGGTGTGATTTTCCCCGATTCCGTATGGTCACTTTACTTACTTTGAACATGATAATGATTTTATGCATATGGTTACTGCGACTCCGCTCGTGCGTGTTGTTAATACATCTTTCCACCGGTTCCGGAGCCGGTTATGTTGTCGTCGCACTATGATATATTCCGGTGTTATCTTTTATGCGGTTCCCGAGATCTCGCCGTAGGGCCGGTTAAGTTTGTGGAGTTATGCTGTGATATGGCTTATGATGTGTTGTGATGATGTGTTACGTTGGGGTTTGCTGGAGATTTGAAGCAACACGGTGTTATCTTGTGTTATGGTAGCCGCCATCGATGAAAGGCGACGTATTTTACCATTACTTACTTTGCATGCTTTCTGTTGAAAATAAACATTTGGCGTTTTGAAAATGTGCTTACTTTCGGTATACGTTTGATGTGACTGGATTTGTTCTTGTATTTTACTTGCTTTGCGTACTCGGTACATATTTCGACCCGCTCTTCGAAGCTGCGTTTCAATGCAAGATATTACAGACGCCGCCCGATTGAGCGTCCGCTAGTTTAGGAGACCCTGGCGTGATTGTTGGAGTGCTCATATATCCGGAGCCTATATCTTGGTCATGCTACTCTCGTTCGTTGCGTATATGTGTGTGTGTGTGTGTTCGAAGAGTGCAGGCGGGAGCCATTTTTGTCCGTATAGATTACGTTAGTTTGTTTAGGGCAACTGTAGACGTATATGTGGGTTGTGTGCCTACCCTGTACAGGTGTGTTCGTATGTTCTATGTTTTGGGCGATTCTATTCGCCGTGGCAGCCTTGTCGGCTTGCATATATATATATTTTGGGCCGTTGTGCCATTGATAGCCTCGCGGCTTCTATGTATGTGTATGGTTGTGTTTGAAGCAGCGTTTGATATTCATATAGGCATAAGCCAGCTGTGTGCGATTCAGGTTTGATGAATGCGTTTGGGTGCCCAACTCGGGCACTAGTCACGGCCTACGGGGTTGGGTCGTGACAGTAGGTTAAAGAAACAGTTGCGGCAAGAGCTCAAAAAAGGTGGCAAGTTACAAATTTAATTGAACTCGGATTATGAATTGCTATAAGTGTAACTATCTTTGTGAAGGATAGAAAAGGGTGAAGAATCATTAGGTATATACGTACTTTGGATCAAGGGAAATGGTCTTGGAAAGGAATGAAGGAATATCTTAACGACCGGCCCATTATGCCCACTAAATATAAAAGTCATGTTGAATAAACACTTACGGTGTAGGGGTAGGAGAGATAGTGACAAGGATGTGCGTACGATGAATCTGCCCGATAAACTATAAGGAGTCGGTGCGATTACATATCTAAGGCCGAATGGACATTAAAAAGAGTAGGCCGAGAAGATACCGAGAGGATAAATGCGAAAGGGCACCGTGTACGAGAAAAGTAGTGGGTCACTAGCAAACAAACAAGGAAAGAGAAAAAGAGAAATACTTACGGGATAATAAATGGTCAAGGCACACCATGTCAAGACTACACTGCTTGAGACAAAACAAGAGCGAGGTGCTAGCCAATTTCTGACCGTGTACGTGAGGGCAAAGAAGTGGAAAAAAGGTTAAGAAATGAAGTCTAGGTACCTGTATCTATTTCAGCCCCCAAAGGTGCAAACAGAGCCCTCAAGTATGTAATGCTTTATTTAAAGCGATTTCTTGGTCGTGTGTGGGCCAGTATGGATGTTGATGTGGGGCGATCATATGTTTTGGGTTGTTATGATAGGATGATAGTGGTACAATTACAGGGGAAACTCTGGAAATTTTTTTGTAGAAATCCCTAAGAACATAACATTCGAGGACGAATGTTTCTAAGGGGGGAAGGATGTTACACCTTGGAAAATTTCGCGTTATCAAGACTGTGGACGGCTTAGTATGAGCCCAGGGGAGAGCAGAGTTACACAAGGATTATGGATGAAGATTATGTTATACGAGCATAAGAACATATATATGACATTTGGAGAGTGTATGGAGTAAATCGGTTAACATGATCACTCGATGATAGCCCTCGAAACCATGAGTTAAGGTGGGGCCCACATGTCGGGATTTTATAAAGGATATATTATAAGTGATACAAGTAGTACATGGAATGTCGAGCAAGTCCTAAGAAGGACCCATAAGCCAAATATGGACATAAGCACTCCAAAAGAACGATTTAAGGAAACGTTTTCGGATGATTTGACTTGGAGGGGCAAAAACGACATTATGAGTTTGGAATTTGAAAAACACCAAGAATAAAAGTTGTAGATAATTGAAAGAGCTTTCCGACCATAGGTCGTAGCCTCACACAATGTCGGGAATCAAGAGTTATGGCCATTTTAAGAGCAAGACCCTAAAAATTTTGCCAAACGGCTCCGCGGGCCCCACGTGAGAAGGTCGGTGAAACCGACCTAGGAGGGGTATAAATACCCAATCAACCCCGTATTTTCAGTATAATAACATTCCAAAGGGTCCTAGAAAATTCTCTACACCTCCCCCAAGCATTATAGTCTGATAAATCAAGAATTTGACAAGATTACGCCAAACTAGTTAAAGTGAAAGGTGATTGTTCTTGCTTCTACTTTAAGCTTGGTGTTGGAAAAGGTTGATGTGGCTGAGTTTTTTTCAAGTATAAGGTATGTTATTTATCCCATCTTTTATGTTGAGTTTATTTGAAGGTCTAGCATGTCACACCCCGATCTCACTGGGGTGTGATGGGCACCCGACCCCGTAACCGGAGCCGAGCGAACCCACTGACTTTTACAACGTTCTAAATTTTTTTTTCTTTTGAATCTCTACGTCAAGTATACATAATAAGATTTCTGAAATAATCCTTTGTTGCTTTTAAATCAAGTAAAACATGTAATTGTACAGAACTTGTATGATAGTACAACTGACTCCCGAAACCCACGACGTGTCCGCAAAGTCTCTAACTTCGAGCGGACATCATAGCATAGCACGCTGACTCGGCGACACTCCAGAACAAATGGAGTTTGCCAACTTCGCTGGAACATCTTCTATAGTGGCGTCTGATCGTCTGGGTGTACCTGCGCGGCATGAAACGCAGCCCCCGAAGAAGAGGTCGACGAGCAATGTACTGAGTATGTAAGACATGAATAGTATCACGAGATCATAATAGAGGACATAAAATACAACATGGGAGGGTGGTATAACCTGTATCTCTGTCTGTCTACCCTGACAATTATTATGCAAGTTAGCTTTACCCTTTGGAGTACTGTATAGATATGCGCAAGTAAACTGCCCGCCCGTACAGGTGCGGTGTGTAACTGCCCGACCATATCGGTGCGGTGGACTACTGCCCGACCATACAGGTACGGTGTAACGCTTTCTGAGCAGACCATGGAATAGAGGAGTAATCTGTCATCTGAGTGCCCCTTGGGGCGGATGCCATGCATGCTAGCCTTTTTTTTTTTTAAATCACGTAAATATCTGAAAGTAAACTGCCCGACCACGTAGGATCGGTGTATAGTCGCCCGTCCATATAGGAACGGTGTAATGAGCCCGCGTCCGGGCCTCCCGCGTCGGGGTGTAATCGCCCACCGCAGCGGTGGTGTGGGCCGGCCGCCCATTGGACGGCGCGGTGTGAAACTGACCGGCCATGTAGGCACGGTGTTAAAAAAAAAAAACATACTTTATAAAGCATGCATGAGAGCCCAAGTGAAAGCTACAACTCTATCGGAGTGACGTAAGGTCGGTAACCTCCGATTGCATTATGGAACAATCATGGTCATCATGTCTCACCTTGAAGGAACTAGTATTATAAGGCGAGACTGTCAACGAAGAATAGCGTTAAGAGAAAACATGGAAGGGAATCATAATCCTTGTACGACGACAACTCATATACTTTGGAGTTTTTAGAAAATAAGATCAAGATCTAACTTGATACTTTCACACTCATCTTAACTCCTTAACTTGAGACTCTTAGTCATGGAATCATTCTTGTCATACTCATCATAGACATATTCTTTTCCTTAACACCATCGTTACCATTGTTATCATAGAATTCCTCTTATTAGAATGGTTACAACACTTATCGTTTGGTAAATGAAACAGTAAAGGAAGTCCGGGAACAATGGGCCCGCCTCGGGTCAAATGAGGCGGCGTACACAATTTACGTACATTACCTTTTATGACATTACTTGTGAGAGCTTAAGATAGTCGGGTGTTGTTCATGCAAGTTCTGGGTGTTTAGGAAGCTTTTTTTCAACATTTCACACAATTTCTAGTTCAATCCTACTGAATGAATAGTAACTAATTTCAATCTCGGATTTCTAGGAAAGGAATTGTCCCCGAGGCCCGTGTTCAAGCCTACTACATCTAAGACATGCCAAAGAAGGAAGGTGAAGTCTTACATACCTCTTTCTGCTCCTTCTGCTACTCCAAATCCAAGTTGCAAATCCGCCAAAATCTACGATTTGGTCACATTTACCAAAACTTGATTAGTTCCTTTGGAAGTTGATTCTTTAAAGTAACACTTTGTCTGCCGAAATTTCGGATCTCCCCCGTAAATACCATCCCACCAAGTTCAACTTGGCCAATTCCAACAACAACAAACCCGAGAATGGAACTCGGCCACATTATCAACAACAATACCACAATATTCATAATAATCCAATGCTACCCGAAATCTTCCAACTTCCATAAAAACATTAGCAACACGTTTCCTTTCTTCCATATTCGTAAAATATAACAACCACACATTAACAATATTATTCATGCAATTACAAGGAATCATACTAATGTCTTACTAGATTCTTCAACAATGCACATACGACTTCAAATCCATTTCAAGCCACCAAACCTTCATTTTACATCATGGAATCCACAACGACAACAATCAACATATTAAATAGAATTGATTCATTTTCTCCTACACTACACCATACCCCACGGCCACAACACTACATGCACACTTCCATAAGGTTTCATGCATTCCCATCCATTTCTATACATTTCAATCAACAACTAACATACATAGAATTAATCCATCATTTCTATACATTACAATAGCAACCAAGCTACTAAATAAAATTAATTCCTCACTTCTACACATACTACTATTTTCGGCCAACATGCAACATCAATATCCTTCATGAATTTTATCCATTGCTACACACCACAACATTCACAAGCATCCATAACATGGAAAGGAAGGTTGAATTCTTACCTTTTTCCTTCAACTTCTCACTTGGCTAGAATGCGGAAACGACGAAACGGATGGCCTATCTCCCGAAACAATTATACCATGTTGTAGAGGACCTCCATTTACTTGGATTACAAGAAGAAAATGATTTTTTTGAACCATGTTCTTCCATGTCCAAGTTCGGCCACCATGGCCGAACTCCTCTCTCTTCTTTTTTTTTTTTTGTTTTTTTGTTTTGTTTCTTCTCCTTCTTTTAATTCATGACTTAATTCCCTTCTCTCCTATATATATATATATTAAGTCATGTGAGGGGGCACATGCCCCTCTCTCTAGAATTTTCTTTTATTCTCTAGCAAAGATGACTTATTTGTCATCTTTTTTTTTTCTTTTTCTCTTCCTTTTTTTTTTTTTTTACATGGTCAATATGACCTCCTTGGAACATTCAAGAAACTTATGCGAAATTCCCGTTTTGCCCCTCGACTTTTCTCAATATTACCATTTTGTCCCCGACCTTCCGCATTATTTCCACGGCCCATTTTGCGAACTTCTCTTCTTGCCCCTAGCCTTTCTCAATATTTCCGTCCAATAATATTCATAAATAATATTCATAACCCACTTGTATATTAAAATAGTTTTGGAAAACGACCTTACCTTCCACATTCCACGACTTCTTCGAAATGTCCGAGCGCACGAGATACGGGCTGTAACATCCTCCCCCCCTTTAGAACATTCGTCCTCGAATGTTCAACTGACCTTATGGCGTCATAATACTACGGGAGGGTTCCGTTTATAGCTGTTCCTTTTTATGCCCGTCTCTTATCCTTTACCTCGTTTTTCCTTATAATCGAACTCCTTGACTTTTCCATGAGTCCTTGTTCGATATCATGGGTTTTCTAATTTACTGAACCAACACATTACCTTTGTCTTCCTCAGACCATCTCTTTTCTGTTACTGTTCATCACCACGGAAACCATGTCGGGGTACGCAGTCTCTACTTAACGATCCAACACGGCTGTAGGCTATTCCTTTATCCTCAAGTCTATCTCTTAGTATACTCATTGTTATTTCACTTCTACTTTTCTCCCAAGTATTCTTGCGACACACCGACATTTTGTACGCTGATTCCAAGCTAATAAATTTCCTTTTCTGGTACTTGATAATGTTGCGATTCCTTTTTAGGTCTAATATAATATGGTCTCCCCCCCTTTAAGGGGCTCCTTATACCAACAATCCTTCTATGAAGTCTTCGTTTATACCTTGTTTCTCATCTTTCTTCTAACTCCATGCCTAGCATCCCGGAAACTTTCTTATCCTAAGTTTTCTTTTACCTTCCATCTATGCCATCCCTTTTTCCACATTCCTATCCACTATTTGTCCTTTCACTTCCTTAGTTCGCTTGTTCGTAATTCTTCCTTGACTGCGCATTTGTGCTGTAGCTGTGTATCCATATCTCTTCCTATCCTAGTTACTATTCCTTTAGTCTTGCTTATCAAAATCGGTCCTCAAGCCTTGTACACTCCTTTCCTGTCTCTTTTTATGATATTCTATCCCTCTTCACATGTCTACTTTGAGTCCTTACCCAAACAATCTTGCGCCTTGCCGGTAGTTTCTCTCGGGAGCCTCCTTTACCGAGGTTCTTACCTTTCACCTTCTTTCGACACTTTGTTCTCTTTGTTTTCCACCAACACACTCTCTTTCCTTCCCAACTATCACCATATTAGACCCTCCAGTCTTAGTCCATAACAAAATAATGACAAACCTTGTAGCACTTATACCGTCCACTTTCGTCACTTGGGCTTCGATTCCCTCACTTGACTAAGGCCTTCCTTACCGTAGCGCCGGTTGCTGGGACTCCCATATCTATCAATATAATCATATGTAAAATATTCTACACATTCATGTATATATATATATGCATTATTCACTAACCCACAAAATACTTTCAAACATTGTTCAAGCCTATCCAACTTTCCCGGGTTATGATACACTTTTTTTTTTTGTTTCCTCACCGAGCTAGTCTGCCTCGTCTCACGCGACCTCTTAAGGTTTCTAGCCATTCCATACACTCTGGTTTTCCTTAGGTTACTCTAATCTCTCATTCGTCTCTTATACTTAAATTCATGGAATTCCTTCATACTTCCCAGGGGGGTCACCCATCCTCCCACCTTAGCACGCTTAACCGCGAAACTCTGGTGGGATTCGGTGCCTTAATGCCGATATAATCGCGTCCACTTTCTCATATGACCTGTATTACATGATTTAAAGCCAGTCGAAGCCTCACAGCTTCCGAAACATTTTCGTAATATGTCCTTTTCTTTTACATTTACCGTTTTACCCTTTTCTCTTCTCGATATTCACTTTCTGCCTGTGCATGACTATTTCCCGTCTGGCTCCCCGCTCCACGTAACAGAACAAATATATCCATCCAGTCCTACCTCTTTTTGACTTCCATGTCATCCCTCGCCTTTTTCCGCCGATACTGGACGCCTGCGGAATTCCACGATTAGCATAAGGGATCTTATCTCCTATGACTTGGCTCTATCGCACGATCTCATGACGAAAAAAGGTCAACCATTCCTAGATGCCCCGCGGCCTCCTCGTTTATAAATGTGGCCGGCTTCACACCCATAAACAGACTCTACCGGACACGACTTTGCAGACAACCCTTGGACCGACCTGCTCTGATACCACTTTGTCACACCCCGATCTCACTAGGGTGTGATGGGCACCCGACCCCGTAACCGGAGCCGAGCGAACCCACTGACTCTTACAACGTTCTAAATTTTTTTTTTTTTTTGAATCTCTACGTCAAGTATACATAATAAGATTTCTGGAATATTCCTTTGTTGCTTTTAAATCAAGTAAAACATGTAATTGTACGAACTTGTATCATAGTACAACCGACTCCCGAAATCCCACGATCGTGTCTGCAAAGTCTCTAACTTCGCAAGACATCATGGCATAGCACGCCGACTCGGCGACACTCCGAACAAATGGAGTTTGCCAACTTCGCTGGAACATCTTCTATAGTGGCGTCTGATCGTCTGGGTGTACCTGCGCGGCATGAAACGCGCCCCCGAAGAAGAGGGGTCAGTACGAGCAATGTACTGAGTATGTAAGACATGAATAGTATCACGAGATCATAATAGAGAACATAAAACACAACATGGGAGGGTGGTATAACCTGTATCTCTGTCTGTCTACCCTGACAAATATTATGCAAGTTAGCTTTACCCTTTGGAGTACTGTATAGATACTGCAAGTAAACTGCCCGCCCGTACAGGTGCGGTGTGTAACTGCCCGACCATATCGGTGCGGTGGACTACTGCCCGACCATACAGGTACGGTGTAACGCTTTCTGAGCAGACCATGGAATAGAGGAGTAATCTGTCATCTGAGTGCCCCTTGGGGCGGATGCCATGCATGCTAGCCTTTTTTTAAAAAAATCACGTAAATATCTGAAAGTAAACTGCCCGACCACGTAGGATCGGTGTATAGCTGCCCGTCCATATAGGAACGGTGTAATGAGCCCGCGTCCAGGCCTCCCGCGTCCGGGGTGTAATCTGCCCACTGCAGTGGTGTGGCTGCCCGGCCGCCCATTGGACGGCGCGGTGTGAAACTGACCGGCCATGTAGGCACGGTGTTAAAAAAAAAAAAACATACTTTATAAAGCATGCATGAGAGCCCAAGTGAAAGCTACAACTCTATCGGAGTGACGTAAGGTCGGTAACCTCCGATTGCATTATGGAACAATCATGGTCATCATGTCTCACCTTGAAGGAACTAGTATTATAAGGCGAGGCTTGTCAACGAAGAATAGCGTTAAGAGAAAACATGGAAGGGAATCATAATCCTTGTACGACGACAACTCATATACTTTGGAGTTTTTAGAAAATAAGATCAAGATCTAACTTGATACTTTCACACTCATCTTAACTCCTTAACTTGAGACTCTTAGTCATGGAATCATTCTTGTCATACTCATCATAGACATATTCTTTTCCTTAACACCATCGTTACCATTGTTATCATAGAATTCCTCTTATTAGAATGGTTACAACACTTATCGTTTGGTAAATGAAACAGTAAAGGAAATCCGGGTACAATGGGCCCGCCTCGGGTCAAATGAGGCGGCGTACACAATTTACGTACATTACCTTTTATGACATTACTTGTGAGAGCTTAAGATAGTCGGGTGTTGTTCATGCAAGTTCTGGGTGTTTAGGAAGCTTTTTCAACATTTCACACAATTTCTAGTTCAATCCTACTGAATGAATAGTAACTAATTTCAATCTCGGATTTCTAGGAAAGGAATTGTCCCCGAGGCCCGTGTTCAAGCCTACTACATCTAAGACATGCCAAAGAAGGAAGGTGAAGTCTTACATACCTCTTTCTCTCTCCTTCGCTACTCCAAATCCAAGTTGCAAATCCGCCAAAATCTACGATTTGGTCACATTTACCAAAACTTGATTAGTTCCTTTGGAAGTTGATTCTTTAAAGTAACACTTTGTCTGCCGAAATTTCGGCAGTATCTCCCCTGTAAACGTACCATCCCACCAAGTTCAACTTGGCCAATTCCAACAACAACAAACCCGAGAATGGAACTCGGCCACATTATCAACAACAATACCACAATATTCATAATAATCCAATGCTACCCGAAATCTTCCAACTTCCATAAAAACATTAGCAACACGTTTCCTTTCTTCCATATTCGTAAAATATAACAACCACACATTAACAATATTATTCATGCAATTACAAGGAATCATACTAATGTCTTACTAGATTCTTCAACAATGCACATACGACTTCAAATCCATTTCAAGCCACCAAACCTTCATTTTACATCATGGAATCCACAACGACAACAATCAACATATTAAATAGAATTGATTCATTTTCTCCTACACTACACCATACCCCACGGCCACAACACTACATGCACACTTCCATAAGGTTTCATGCATTCCCATCCATTTCTATACATTTCAATCAACAACTAACATACATAGAATTAATCCATCATTTCTATACATTACAATAGCAACCAAGCTACTAAATAAAATTAATTCCTCACTTCTACACATACTACTATTTTCGGCCAACATGCAACATCAATATCCTTCATGAATTTTATCCATTGCTACACACCACAACATTCACAAGCATCCATAACATGGAAAGAAAGGTTGAATTCTTACCTTTTTCCTTCAACTTCCTCACTTGGCTAGAATGCGGAAACGACGAAACGGATGGCCTATCTCCCGAAACAATTATACCATGTTGTAGAGGACCTCCATTTACTTGGATTACAAGAAGAAAATGATTTTTTTTTTAACCATGTTTTTCCATGTCCAAGTTCGGCCACCATGGCCGAACTCCTCTCTCTTCTCTTTTTTTTTTTTTTTTTGTTTTGTTTCTTCTCCTTCTTTTAATTCATGACTTAATTCCCTTCTCTCCTATATATATATATATTAAGTCATGTGAGGGGGCACATGCCCCTCTCTCTAGAATTTTCTTTTATTCTCTAGCAAAGATGACTTATTTGTCATCTTTTTTTTTTCTTTTTCTCTTCCTTTTTTTTTTTCACATGGTCAATATGACCTCCTTGGAACATTCAAGAAACTTATGTGAAATTCCCGTTTTGCCCCTCGACTTTTCTCAATATTACCATTTTGTCCCTGACCTTCCGCATTATTTCCACGGCCCATTTTGCGAACTTCTCTTCTTGCCCCTAGCCTTTCTCAATATTTTCGTCCAATAATATTCATAACCCACTTGTATATTAAAATAGTTTTGGAAAACGACCTTACCTTCCACATTCCACGACTTCTTCGAAATGTCCGAGCGCACGAGATACGGGGGCGTAACATAGCAAGCCTTAAAAATGAAATTAGTTTTGGAGAAAAGGTCATAGAGTGTTGTATTGTAGTTGTTGTGTTTATGAGCTATTTTGAACGTGTTGTGGCTGTGTGGATGGACTGATTTATGTATACAAAAATGGTATCTAACATTGTCAGCGTGTTGATGAGATTATACTCCTTGATTGGGATGGAAGAAAGTGCATATTGTTGTTGTATGTTGAAAAACGTCGTGTGGTATGTTTATGGAATGTGTTGGTATGACTAATAGTGTTGTTGATGTTGGTATTATTGTTGTTGTTGATTGGTTGCTGAATTGTAATTTTGGGCTAGGCATATAAACGGGGAGATCTTTGCCGATTTTCGACAGAATATAGAGTAGTTTGATTTGAGATTTGGAACAAGTGTGCAATAAAGAGTCTAACGTTAGTGTGAATCCTTTTAAGTGTAGGCTTACGATCTTGGATGAATAAGCGTAGCTAATAAGAGGTGGAGCAGGTATGTAAAGCTTACCCTTTCTTTCTTTTGGCATGTCTTAGTTGTAAGTAAGCTATGATGCGAGCCTCGGGGTAACTCTATTCATAAGATCCGAGCATGTCTACGATTCTTATTCACTTCTTGATGTTAGCATTCCTAATATAGTCGAGCTATGGTCCTTGTTTCTTTTGTATGATCGGATAGTAAATGTTGCATAAAGAGTTTTTGTTCTTAAAGGATTCTATGTCGAATAAGGTCCCTAACTTTCATAGACGGGCTTGGATCGCTTCGATACGTTCGTAGAAGATTCCATAACGAGTAATGCCCGTAACTTTCATGGGCGGGCTCAGATTGGTTTGATATATGTCTACGATCCTTCGGACTCTTTTTAACGTACTCCTAATGGTATTTAGAAAGAACTCATTATGACTATTGTTTTAACCCTCGAGCGTTGATTAGTCCTGCAACATCTATCGAGTCTCACATGATGATTTATGTGCATATGGTTGCTCACTACTCTGCTCGTGCATACTGCTATTATATCTTTCACCGAGTCCCGGGCCGGGTATGTATTCGTGCACAGTTTCACTGCATTGTTCACCGTGTCCCTCACTAGAGGGCCGGGTACGGTATATATATATGATGATATGATGATATGATGATATGATGACATGATGACATGATGACATGATGATATGGGGATGGTGGCCAGGATGGCATATGATGATTCTATTCACCGAGTCCCTCACTAGAGGGCCGGGTACGGTATATATATATGATGACATGATGATATGATGATCTTATTTACCGAGTCCCTCACTAGAGGGCCGGGACACGTTATATATGCATATGTACAAGATGATTATTCACTTATGTTTCTAAGTCCCATAATGAATTGGATATGATATTGACATGCATGATTTATGTTTCAAAGGCAAGCCTGGTGATTTTCTGGTTACTGTACTAAGTTTCTATACTCCTTACTTTAGTACGATTCTGTTTACTGTATTCCATGCTTTACATGCTCAGTACATATTCCGTACGACCCGACACTTTCTTCTGGGGTCGCGTTTCATGCCGCAGTACGGATACTTGTCTTGGTGATCCGCCGGCTTAGGATTTCCATCCAGCTGTCTTGGAGTGCTCCTTGTTCCGGAGCCTACATTTTGGTACAGACTCTTCCATGGTATATGTGTACGTCTATTCAGGGGTACGGCGGGGCCCTGTCCCGTCATATGATACTGTTATCACTCTTAGAGGTCTATAGGCATATGTGTGGGTTGTGGGTAGTTACTGTTCAGTTGTGTTGGTGTGATTTGTATATATATATATACGCGACGCCGTGCCTTTCTGTATGTATAAGTTCTTATTATGTTTGTTGTGGACTGATTATAGTTAGTAGATGTGTACGAGTGCCCAGCTCGGGCACTAGTCACGGCCTACGGGGTTGGGTCGTGACAGTATGATAATGGCTTCGCAGCCCGGTATGGATATTGCTCGAGTACAGGCGTATGCACAGGGGATGGAGGATCGACATAGGGGGCGTCAGCCCGACAGAGATTATGACGGGAGCCAGCCCAAGAGGGCTAGATCAGCTGGCTATTTCGGGGAGTTTCGAGGCGGGAAACCTCAGCAGCATGCTAGGTATTCTTCTTAGCCAGCATGGAGTGCGCCTCGCGGTTTGCGGTAGGAGATTTGACAAGCACGGGGTATTCAGAGGCGGGTCGAGCTCCGGGGCTTCGTCGCGGTCGAGCGAGTTTGAGCCAGACGAGGCCATCTATGCCTCAGTGCCCTCAGTGAGGCAGACGCCATCCGGGGGAATGCCGTCTCGCTACAGGTGCTTGTTTTGCTTGCGACCATCAAGGCCATATCATGAGGGAGTGTTCGTATGGGGGTGGTCCAGGTGGTGCAGCTCAGCCTCTTTGGGTCGGTTCTTTGGTTCATCTTCTTCGCGCGCTATGCGCCTGTGGGGAAGGGTATGCTTAGGCACCGGCGAGCCGTAGTACAGGCCGCGGCCGATTTTCCAGTTCTAGTGGTCCTTCTGTCACACCCTAATTTCCGATAGGGTATGATGGGCACCCGACCCTTACCTAGGGCCGAGCGAACCCGCTGGCTATCGTAATACTCATAACCATACTGGGCCCACAAAACATAACATGCGCACGTAATGAAAATTTTTTCGGAAAACAAACATGCCTTTCGTTTTTTTCTCAAATCAAATAAAATCTGCGGTCGTATGAAGGCGTAATATAAGGCACAATAGTACTTCGGCTTATATAGCCGCTTGCCAAACACATCGGTAGCGTAATGCATACAAACACACCCGCTTACATAGCCGCTTACAACAAAACAGACCCGACATATCATACACTCGACACTGTCTGCAAAGTCTCTACTAACATCTCAGATACCATACAAGCACTCGGACTCGGCAGCATTCCGGAAGACATGGAACTCGCCAATCCAGCTGGAACATCTTCTGCTAACATCACCTACTCATCCGTGGGTACCTGCGTGGCATGAAACGCAGCCCCCGAAGAAAGGGGGTCAGTACGGAATATGTACTGAGTATGTAAAGCATAGCATACGAGAAAATGAAATCATAACCTAAGTCGAGGGTACGGAAAAGTGAGTATAAAAACCCAAATACCAAAGTACTTACATCCGACACACAAATCATACTTACTCATACCGAACGCATCATAATCTGTCATATGAAATAACATTAACCGATGTGGGATTTGCCTAGACCAATGTGGGATTTGCCTCATCATTGGGTTTGCCCCACCATCGGTGAACAAACTAAATCATATCATCATACATCATCACATACCAAATGCGGTCCATAGGACCCCGGACAGAACGTGGTCGCCACCCTATCTGGCGCCACAACACAGCATAACACCAGAAGTTTCAAATCTCCGTACAACCCCGAACATAACACACCATCACAACATATCATAAGCCATATCACAGCATAACTCCATAAACGGAACCCGGCCTATGGCGAGGTCTCGGGAACCGTAACACAGCATAGCACCGAGTATATCATAGTGCGCACGATTATATACCGGCCGGGATCCGATGAAAGAGGTAACACGAACGCACGAAGCGGATCGTAAGTAACCACACGCATATCGGACATCATCACGGACTCAACCGAATGATCAAAACGAACCCTCTTTTGAAAATCCAAGACCATAGTCAAATCAAGTTTTCTCCCGAATCTCGCTCGGGACATATCAAACCGTCGTTACGTATCAAAATCATGGGCATAAAATCCTTATTTCCAACTCGACAGATAAATAAATAATCATGCTTGGGATCGGAAAAGTGGTCGTATTAAATCCCTTTTAAAAAAATAGGTCATTTAAAACCGACATAGAAAAGTCGCGGGACCCACGGACGAGCGTCAACCCAATCCGGGCCCGCCTATAAAAATTTAAGTCCTTACTCGTCATGAAATCATTTGCGAAGAAATCAAAGCGATCCGAGCTCTCTCTTGAAAGTTACGGTCGTTCGTAGTTTTTCGAAATCGTTTAGGAACATATCTCTTTTTTGAAAACAAAACTCTTTTGAAACAAAATTCTTTTGAAAAATATAACTCTTTTGCAACCTTAGAAATTTAATCATACTAAAGACGTAAGGATCATAACTCGACCGCATTAAGGACACGAATATTAAGAAACATATAAGAATCGCTTACACAACATTTCAAACTCAATCATATCAAAGACATACGAACCATAGCTTTGACCATACTAAGGATACCAACATCAAAAGCAAATACAAATCACAAACATACTCGAAACTTAAGAATGGAGTTACCCCGAGACACAAATCATGTTATACCTTAATCCCGTCTAAGACATGCCAAAAGAAAAGAAGGGCAAGCTTCACATACCTCGATTGCTTCCTAAGCTAATCCAAACTCAAGTCTCGCTTCTCAAAATCTACAATAAGGTCATTATGCATTAACCATTAGTCATAAGCATCGAGAGATCCAATTCCAAGTTTGCACTTTATTTACGAAATTTTTGGGCAGCATTTCCCCCTATAAATGCAACAACCACGAGATTTCAACTCGGCCAAATTCATCAACAACAATACCAACAAACATTCTAACAACATCAACCATTTATTCAAAACGCACTTTATCATCAACAACCTTCTTTAGCACAATGCGACGACATTCCAATTACGTTCAAACCAACATATATAATCAATTCAATATCATTGCTCACGCGTTCAAATACCAACTCAAAACCATTCAAACATGATTCAATAACATTTCCAACAATCCACAAAAATATTCAAACAATCCAAATAATATGCCCTAGAACCCGAAACCTTCCCAACTCAACATGAACAACCATAACATATTTCTTCTTTCCAAATTCATAAACTTCACTAACAATCCGCACGTTAACAATATTATTCACGTAAATTCCAGAAACCATATTAAAATCACATTATCTTCTCTAACAACTTACAAACGACTCCAACTTCCATTTAAATCATTAAACCATCATTTTCATTATGGAATCCATATCAACAACAACCAAAATATTAAATAAAAATTAGTTCATCACTCCAACATAACCAACACCTACACGGCTTCACTTCAACATACCATATTTCATGAATTTCACACACCACAACACATATAAACCATCCATAACATGTGAAAAGAGGATTAAAACTTACCTTATTCAACATTTTCTTGTTCCCATGCTCCTCTAATTCCAAATGAAATTATATTCGTGACTATGCGCTGCCCGGACTTCGATTGGTACTTCATTACTTGAAATCTCGCTCAAAATCCTCAATTGTTGTGATGTATATTTGCTCCCTTTGTTGCTGAATTTTCTGGAAATTTTTGGAAGTTTTGGATGAAAAAAAATGAGATTTTAACCCTTAAAACGGACTGCTGAAGTCGGTTTCACTGTAGCTACAGTACTGTAGCAGTACTGTAGCAGTACTGTAGCGGTGCCGCGGGAATACTGTTTCTGCGTCGACAGTTCAGTTTGTAACGTCTATAATTCTCTACTCCGATGTCCTATCAATGAACGGTTGGTTGCATTACAAACTAGACTCGACGAACTTCATTTTAGGACTTTGAACCACCTTAAAACTCCACGCTATACTATGAGATATGCGCCTCCAAAGTTAACTAAAATCCGTCCCGCGTTTCTCAAATTTTCGTCGAACTTATTTTCTTCAATTTGCTCAATCCCGAAATATTCCGAAATTCTCCATACATGATATTTATCACTTATTACACTAATAATGGCCATGTTCCCGTGTTTCAAAATATTCTTTCCCGATTACGACTTACGAGATCGTAATTCACCCTTTTTCTTCGTTGTTACGTACTTTCCATGGCTTGTGCCTTTCAAAACATCTCATTACTACGATGAGGTACATGTCAAACTCATGCTCTGAAAACGCGGGGTATAACACCTTCAAACCACATATATGCTTTGGCGAGTAGACAGGATCAGGAGGCGTCACCAAATGTGGCTACAGGTATATGAGTCCTTATTAGAATTTATTTTTTTATGTATGTGTATTTGCTGTATGATTGTTACTTAATAGCGGCAAGCAGAAATCCAAAGGCCGACAGCCAAGTATTTATAAGTAACGACGATCAAGGTGTGTTCACCACCATTGGGAATCTGGAAGTCTAGGACGGGAAGTAGTCATATCCATAGGTGAAAAGTGAATATTGAGGATTGAAAAAGGGCTAAAATAGTAATTGTGGAGTCAGAAAGAGTAAGAGACCCTTTCTAATTCGAGGGAGATGTGTTATGAGAACGTTTTGAAATCTGTTAAGACTTCAACTTACTCCAGATTATGTGATGAAGGTCATGCGGTGAGGTGACGCTATCATACTAGCATTAAAGCATCGTATTTCATCAGAATTCTAAGGTTAAGCGTGCTGGAGTGAGAGAAATTTTAGGATGGGTGACCCCCTGGGAAATGTACTAAAAGTCCTATAAAGTCAGACACAGGAGAGCCAAATGGGAAGCTAGAGTAGCCTAAGGGAAATTAGAGTATACAGAGTGGGCGAAAACCTTAAGAGGTCGTGTAGGCCGAGGCGGACTAGACCGGTGAAGAGAAAGAAGGTGCATCACAGCTCTAGAATTAGGGTGAGTTTGAATAGCGTTTGGAAATATTTTGTAAGCGAGATGGTAGTAATTATATGTATACGTATGTATATGATATCCCATACATGGCTATATCAGCGGGTATGTGTATCCCAGCAATCGACGTTGCGGCATATTGGAGGCATTGATCGGACAGGGGTAGTAAGGTTAAAGTGACAAACGTTATCGAGGTAAGCGGATGCTATTTTTCGCTACGGGGGTAAGCTTGGAAAGTTCTAATACAATGATATTTGGAAAAGAAAGAAAGTGAGTAGATGGAAGGTAAGGATATCAAAATGTCGGACAAAGTGAAATGTAAGAAACACGAGTGGGTAAAGCCTCCAAGAGAGACGACGGGCAAAGCACGGGACTATTTGGGTAAACATTCGAAGGTAGGCGTGTGAAAGGGATAGGGTGTGGTAGTATGGAACAAAAGAGGAATGTGTGGGGTTGGAGAACAGACTTTGACAAGTGGGACGAAAGAATAGTGACCACGACGAGGAATGAGAAGTAAAAGAAAGAATGATTAGGTCGTGCAACGATGCTAAGAGATTTCTAACTCTCGAAAGATAAGTCTTAAGACGATGGATATCTAAAAACTATTGGTGTATTAGGACCTCCTTAATAAGGGGGGAGAACATATTGGACTTGAAAGGAATTATGGCGTTCTCATGCTCCAGAAGGGAAAATTTATTAGCTTGGAGCCAGAGTTCGAAACATATCGGCATATCAGAAAGGATTGGGGACCCAGGTGAGCCTTAGCACAGCATTCCACCCTCAGTCTGACGGACAGGCCGAGCGTACCATTCAGACGTTAGAAGATATGTCAGGCGGGCACGTGTTATTGATTTCGAGGTAGGCCGGGATGATCACTTGCCACTTGTTGAGTTTGCTTATAATAATAGCTACCATTCTAGCACCCGGATGGCACGCGTATGAGGCTGCGTATGGCGGGAAGTGCGTGTCACCGATTGATCGGTTCGATGTTGGCGAAACTAAGTTAATTGGCCCGATATGATTCGACGCGATGATAAAGTGAAACTCATTCGGGAACGGTTATTAGCAGCTCAGAGTCGACAGAAGTCATATGCAGATAATCGACGTCGACACTTAGAGTTCTAGGTCGGCGATTGGGTATTTCTGAAAGTGTCACCCATGAAGGGTGTTATGAGATTCGGCAAAAAGGGAAAGCTGAGCCCGAGATATATTGGGCCTTATCAGATTGTCCGTAAGGCAGGCCAGGTCGCCTACGAATTAGACCTACCAGCTGATTTGGAAACAGTGCATCCAGTCTTCCAGGTGTCAATGCTTCGCAAATATGTAGGTGACCCTTCCAGGGTATTTCCCATAGATGATATCCAGGTGACAGAAGAGTTATCCTACGAGGAGCAGCCTATAGCCATACTGGATCGTCAGGTGAGAAGGTTGCGTACTAAAGATGTGGCTTCTATTAAGGTATTGTGGTGGAACAATAACGGAGAAAATGACTCGGGAAGTCAAGAGGAGATGAAGAAGAAGTATCCCCACTTATTTCCTATGCCTACAGGTAATCTAAACTCCTTAATTGGTTATGTTGATTGATGAATGAACTGTATGTGACAGCTATAAAAGAGACTCCCCCGAATTGCATATAAGGCCCTGTAAGACTAGTTTAACATTCGAGGACGAATGTTCTAAAGGGGGGGAGGATGTTATATCCCGTATTTTGTACATTGGGATATTCCGAGCTAACCGCGATAAGTTAAGGACAAGACTATTTCGGGGTACAAGGTAGAGACTTTTAACCTCCGATTTTATTTTAAGGCACAAGTTCCTTATAGTTTCATTGGTATGGAATATTAAGGAAGATTAGGGGTTAAAAGTTAATTAAGGAAAGCTAATTATTTCTTGAACCAAGCCACAAGTGGCCGTGTGGAGTAAGTGGGCTTCCACCCATGGCTTGGTCAAATTTGATTGATCCAAGCCATGAGTGGGGCATGGTCCACTTGTATGAATTATATATGTAGACAAGTGATGACAAACAAATCATATTCATCATCTTTCACAACCTTAGAAACTTGGAGAAACTTGGAGAAGAGAGGAGAAGACCATTCGACCATGGCTAGCCGAGAACTTGGTGCCATGAAAAATTGATCAAAAATAATTTTCTTCTAGCATTTCAACCAATTGGAAGGTCCTTACTAACGTGGAGTAGTTGTTGGAGCAATCAAACCATTCGTTTTTGCCATTTACAACCCTAGCCAAGTTGAGAAGTTAAGTGAAAAAAGGTAAGGTTTAATCTTCTTTTTCATATGTTATGGATGGTTGGTGTATGTTGTAGTATGTAAAAATGAATGAAATTCATGGAACCATGTGTGTTGATGTTGAGCCGTGTAGGTGTTGTGTTGTGTAGCAGTGATGAACTCAATTTATTTAGTATTTTTGGTTGTTGTTGTTGTGGATTCTATGACGAAAATGAAAGCTTAATGGTTCAAGTTGAAGTTGTAATCGTTGTGGGCTGTTTTAGAAGCTAATGTGATTTTAATATAGTTTCTTGTATTTATGAGAATGATGTTGTTAACGTGTGGATTGTTGGTGTAGTTTATGAATTTGGAAGAAAGAAATGTGTTCTTGTTGTCCCTATTGAAATTGGAAGGTTTCGGGTGGTGTTGTATATTGGTTGGGCTGTTTTGAATATTGTGCGGATTGTTTGAAGTGTTCTTGAGTCTTGTTTGAATGATCTCGGGTTAGTACTTGAACGGGTGAGCATTTATGTTGGCTTGATTGTATGGGATGAGTTGAATGTAAATGAAACGCCGTCGAATTATGTAGAAAGGAGTTACTAACGTTAGAATGCGTTTTGAATTAATTGTTGATGTTGTTAATATGGTTGTGGGTATTGTTGTTGATGATTTGGCCGAGTTGAATTATCGGGGTTGTTGAATTTATAGGGGAAATGCTGCCCGAATTTCTGTAAAAGAAGTGTTAGCTTAGGATTGAATTCCTAAGTACCTATAACTAATGTTTAGTATCTAATGACGTTGTTGTAGATCTTGGGAAGCCCGAGACTTAAGTTCGGATTAGCTTAGGAAGCGGACGAGGTATGTAAAGCTTACCCTTTCTTTCTTTTGGCATGTCTTAGATGTAAGTAAGATATGATACGAGCCTTGGGGTAACTCTATTCACAAGATCCGAGCATGTCTAAGATTCTTATTCACTTCTTGATGTTAGCATTCCTAATATAGTCGAGCTATGGTCCTTGTGTCTTTTGTACGATTGGATAGCAAATGTTGCATAAAGAGTTCTTGTTCCTAAAGGATTCTATGTTGAATAAGGTCCGTAACTTTCATAGACGGGCTCGGATCGCTTCGATACGTTCGTAGGGGGTCCTAAAGCGAGTAATGTTCGTAACTTTCATGGGCGGGCTCGGATTGGGTTGATACATGTCTACGATCCCTGAGATTCTCTTTAACGTAGTCCTAATGGCATTTAGAACGGATTTAACATGACTATCGTTTGATACTTGAGCGTTGATTTGTCTACTTATCTATAGAGTCTTAAAGATGATTTATATGCATTGGTTTCTCACTACTCTGCTCGTGCATGCTGTTATTACTTCTTTCACTGAGTCCCGGGCCAGGACACGTATTCGTGCACAACTTCACTGCATTATTCACCGAGTCCCTCACTAGAGGGCCGGGACACGTTAGATGTATATGTATATGATGATATGATGACATGATGATATGATGATACGGGGATGGCGGCCAGGATGGCATATGATGATTCTATTCACCGAGTCCCTCACTAGAGGGCCGGGACACGTTATATATATTTGATGATTTTACTTACCGAGCCCCTCACTAGAGGGCCGGGACACGTTATACATGCATATGTACAGGATGATTATCTAATTATGTCATTAAGTCCCATAACAGATTGGGTATGATGTTGACACGCATGATTTATGTTTCAGAGGCAAGCCTTATGGTTTTCTGGTTATTGTACTAATTTTCTATACTCCTTATTTCAGTATGATCCTGTTTACTGTATTTCATGCTTTACATGCTCAGTACATATTCCGTACTGACCCCCTTTCTCCGGGGGGGCTGCGTTTCATGCCCGCAGGTACAGATACTCGTTTCGGTGATCCGCCAGCTTAGGATTTCCATTCAGCTGCCTTGGAGCGCTCCCTTGTTTCGGAGCCTATATTTTGGTACAGACACTTTTGTTATGTATATATGTCTATCCAGGGGTACGGCGGGGCCCTGTCCCGTCATATGTTACTGTTGCTACTTTTAGAGGTCTGTAGACATATATGTGGGTTGTGAATAGTACTGTTCAGTTGTGTTCGTATGATTTATGTTTTGGGGCGGTCCCATTCGCCGTGGCAGCCTTATCGGCTTACGTATATATATATATATATATATGTTTTGGGATACTGCATGTTATGATAGCCATGCCGGCCCGTATGTGATGTTATCCGTTGATGTTTGTAACTCCCCCGGGAGACAGGTTGTATGATACGTATAGATATACGACAGATTGGGACAACGTCATGCCTATACATATGTATAAGTTCTTTATTATGTAAGTTGTGAATGATTATCGCAACAGGTGTGTACGAGTGTCCAGCTCGGGCACTAGTCACGGGCTACGGGGTTGGGTCGTGACACCTGACACTCTCTTGCCCTTCTGGGCAGCTGTAGCTTTCTTGTGAGGCATCGCTGAAATCAGAGCAAATCATTAGAAGGCGAACTCTTAACACAGGGCTCTATCGCACAATCTAAGAGAGACGGAATGACATCATCCTAAATGTCCTGTAGCCTCCTGTTTATGAGTGTGGTGCACAACACACCCTTAAGCAAGACTCTACTAGACACGGTCTATAGACAACCCTAGGACGAAACTGCTCTGATACCACTTCTATCACGACCCAACCCGATGAGCCGTGACGAGAGTCTGACCTCTAGCGACCAAACACCCCTAAACTCATATATGAATCATTCTAACATCAAGGGCCCATAAAATGGCTTAAACTAATCTCATAATTAGACTACACCATGAACTCTGAACAATCTGTATATACATAAACATGCTGAAGGAACAGTGCAAACCAACTAGGCTGCTACATATACTGTACACAAAAGAATAGAAGCCGACAAGGCTACATTATCTGACTAATACATACAACTGTCTACAGACCTCTACTAGAATAAAGCTATAAAAAGGACGGGACAGGGCCCCGTCATACCCATATGCATACACATCTTAAAAGGGGGCATACCGAAACTGACTGTAGCTCCGGATTAAATGGAGCGTACTGACCACTACTAGATCTAGAGGTCCTACTTTGCTGGACCACCTATCTGTCTCCCTGTACCTGCGGGCATGAATGCGACCCCGAGCAACGGGGAGTCAATACGGATAATGTACTGAATATGTAAGGCATAAAGGAAACATGTATATATATATATATATATATATATATATATATATAGAAATCATGAGTAAGATCCAAACTCATAAGCTGAAATAACTATCTGTATGAACTAGTATCTATCTGCTTCTGACTAAATCTGTATGTCAGAAAACAGGGACATGCATATATATATATATATATATATATATATATATATATATAACTAGTACGTACACACCTCATCGTCACATCACAAGCCACACCTTCACCCCCTGTCAAGTGTGCCTTTCACATATAGAACGTAATATCATAGGTCACACCTTAACCCCCTGTCAAGTGTGCCTTCCACTCATACCCCTGAGAACTGGAAGTGAATGCGTAGTACAAGCAAAACTGAACAACGGGATTCTGTAAACAATACAATGACAATTTGCCTCTCATGGGCCTTACTGAACTCATACTACTAGGACAGGAAATCACAAGATCTGTATATGGGGAAATACCATTGCCGGGGTACGGGAACATCAGAACTGTATTTCTCCTAGTGCTTATAAGAATAGAGTAATATGGAAACTCGCTTACTCGTTTGTTCGTTCATATCTGTCACGACCCAACCCCGTAGGCCGTGACTAGTGCCCGAGCTGGGCACTCATACACACCCCTTTAATCAAACTCAGCATACAAATAACGTGTACATATACAGAGGTCAGACGTAGTCCCAAATCGCCGCATATATAAATATATATATATATATATATATATATATATATATATATATATATATATATATATATCGAAGCGCAAGGCTATCATAAAGCACAACGTCCCAAAATATATACAAATGCAAGCCGACAAGGTCGCTACGGCGAACGGGGCCGCCCAAAACACAAATCATACGAACACAATCGAACAAGAATATTCACAACCCACATATATGTCTACGTACCTCTAAGAGTAGCAACGGAAACATATGACGGGACAGGGCCCCGCCGTACCCCTGAATGAATATATACATATACAACAAAAGAGTCCGTACCAAAATATGGGCTCCGAACAAGGGAGCACTCCAAAGTAGCGGTATAGGTCCTAGGTCATGGATCACCAAATCGAGCGTCCGTACCGCGGGCATGAAACGCATCCCCCCGAAAAAAAAAATACGAATATGTACTGAGTATGCAAAGCATGAAATACAGTAGACGGGGTATAACCAAAGTAAGAAGTACAGAAAGAAAAATGCATACAATATCCAGACTATGAAAATGCTTACTTTCAGAACACAAATCACGCATATCGATATCATATGTCGTATCTGGCCCATTATGGGACCCTATTTGGCGGCCATAACGACTCGGAGTCGCCGCCGTCTTTGGCGCCATAACACATCATACTCCAGAACACAACATAACTCCGTAACACATCATACCCCAAAAACACATCATACTCCATATCACATCATACTTCGTAACACATCATACTTCGTATGACATCATACTTCGTAATATAGCATAGTGCGCACGACAACATAACCCCAAAAACACATCATACTCCATATCAGATCATACTTCGTAACACATCATACTTCGTATGACATCATACTTCGTAATATAGCTGTTATACCTCGCGTTTCGTACATTTGGATGTTTCAAAGTCGTCGCGGGGAGTTAAGGACGAGACGATGTTCAAAATTATTTTAGTGCATAAGTTGGTTATGAATACTGTTTATGAATATTATTGGACGGAAATACTGAGAAAGGCTAAGGGCAAGAAGAGAAATTCGCAAAATGGGCCGTGGAAATAATGCGGAAGGCTAGGGGCAAAATGGTAATATTGAGAAAGTTGAGGGGCAAAATGGTCATTTGCCATATTGGCCATGTGAGGGAAAAGGATGATTAAATAAGTCATCTTTTAGGAAATTCAAAGGAAAAAAAAAGAAAAGAAAACTCTAGAAATAAATTAAGGAAAAGAAGGAAAAATCAAGAAAAGTCTAGAGAGGGGCATGTGCCCCTCACATGCCTAAGGACTTATATATATATGTATTCATCTTCCACTCCAAGGCAAGAACAAAAAAAGATGAAGGGAGAAACCATGGCCTATTCGGCCATGGAGGAAAAAAATATGAAGCCTCCAAATTTGATTCCAAAAATTTATTTCTTGTTACATTCCTACTAACTTGAGGGTGCTCTTCAACATGGTATGGTTGTTGGGAGGAAAGAATCACTCTTTGGTACAAAATTCCAACCCTAGCCAAGTGAAGAAGTTGAAGAACAAAGGTAGGATTTCATTCCTTTTTATGTGTTATAAAGGGTTCATGTGTATTATAGTATATGGAAATGAGTAGAAATCATGAGAACATGGAAGCTTGCATGGTATTAGTATACTTACATGTTGGGCCGTGTGCATGGTTATGCTAAAGAGAAGGATTAATTGTGTTTAGCATGTTCGTGTGTTGTTGTAATGCATAGAAATGGAGGAAAATGCATGAAACATGAATGTTGTTGTATGTTGGCCGTGTAATGTGTAGTGTGTGCATGGCCGTGTATTGTGTTGTGTTTCATGGTAAGAAGGATTAATTCTAGTTAAGTGTTGGTTGTTATTGCAATGTAAAGGAATGGGTGGAAATTTGTAAGAATATGGGTTGTAGTTGTGGTGGTGGCCGAATGGTATAGGTTTGGCAAATTATGGCAATTGATGTTATTAGATAGTTTAGTTGTTGTTATTGTGGATTCCATATTGCAAACAAGAGCTTATGTTAATTGAATATAAAGTTCTTGCATGTGTGGAAAACAATGGTGTTGTTGGAAAGTTTTGAAGAAAGTAGTATATTGATTGAAGTTGTTAATGTGATTGTTGGTTGTTTGGCCGAGTTCTATTCTCGGGTTGTTGTTGTTGAATTGGGCCGAGCCATATTCTCGGACGATGTATTTACGGGGGAAATGTCGTCGAAATTTCGGCGACAAAGTGTTGCTTTAAAGAATCGACTCATAAATGCCCTTAACTAAGGTTTGGTAAATGTGACCAAATTGTAGATTCCGGCGGATTTGCAACTTGGATTTGGAGTAGCGAAGGAGCGGAAAAAGGTATGTAAGGCCTCACTTTCTTTCTATGGCATGTCTTAGATGTAATAGGCTTGAGTACGTGTCTCGGGGACCATTCTAATCCTAGAAATCCGAGTTTGAATTTAACTACTATTCATTCAAAGAGAATTGAATTAGAACTTGCACGAAATGTTGGAAAAACTCCTTAGACATCCAGAACTTACACAAATAGGACTCGATTACCCTAAGACCCTCCTAAGTGACGCTATGAATTACAATATACGCAAATTTGATACGCCGCCTCATCTGACTCGAGGTGGGCCCACTATTCCCTAATTTCCTCCTATGGCTTCCTTCGGTTTATTTCAATATTACAGTTAAAGAAAACTTTTGGATATTATTCCGACTACTAAATAAGAGTTGTTTTAACTAAACCCTCGACCCCAAGGTATGATTTTCTCTATTAAAAGTTTACAAGTGTTCTCTAAAATATACATTTTTCTTTAAAAACTAAGTATGATTTTCTTTACTAAAAGTTTACAAGTGTTTTCCAAAATATACATTTTTCTTTAAAAACTAAGTTTCACAATATTGACGGTTTTTATGACTTAAACAACGACTATAATTCTATGATGTCTATGATCCTATGATGTCTATGATTCTATGGGGACTATGATCCTATGGGGACTATGATTCTATGATGGCTATGGTTCTATGATGACTATGACTCTATGATGACAATGATTCTATGATGCCTATGATTCTACGATGACTATGATCCTATGATGGCCATGATTCTATGATGACTACGATTCTATGACAACTATGATTCTATGATGACAATGATGATGTCGATATGCTATGTCTATGACCCGATATGCTATGCTATGTTCTATGTTGATAGTCTCGCCTTATGATTATCATTCCTCCAAGGTGAGACAAAGCGCCCATGATTACTCCATAATGCGATCGGAGGATCCCGACCTTACGTCACTCCGATAAGTACACGATTTTCCTTAGTTTCCCCTGCATGCTAAATATGAACAAGGGTTGGGGGGATGGGAACTATGTATACTTGGGAATTGGGAAGGAACTATGTATCATTGCCACCAGTGGTCACCGGCTTATCATCCCGGACGCGGGATGCCCGACGCGGGAATTATGGCGAGCCGGAGTATTCCGGCGCTATGTGGGCGAGCCGCCTCGTGCGGTACTATGACCCGATATGACCAAGTAAGCATGCATGGCATCCGCCCCCAGGGGCACTCATATGCACAGGTTACTCTGTTATCCTATGATATGTTCTATATTCTCTATGCGGATATGATTCCTATGTACAGTCACGGCTTGACATGACATGTTCTATGTTTCTACGCGGTTATTGTTCATGTATACATTTCTTACTATGTTATTATTCATGCCTTACATACTCGGTACATTGTTCGTACCGACGCCCTTCTTGTGGGCGCCGCGTTTCATGCCACGCAGTACCCCCGACGAGTAGAAGTCATTATAGAAGATGTTCCAAAGAATGTTGGCAAGCTCCACTCACCCTGGAGAGTTGCTGAGTCAGCATACACGTGCTATGGTCCATGATTACAGTTAGAGACTTTGCAGACAGAGTCGTGAGTCGAGAGTGTCAGCCTAAAAACAGAGTTCCACTGGTTGAGGTGTTTTTATTTTACGGAGCCTCATATTTACAAACTGTGTTTACTCGAGAAACGACGAAAAGATTTTGAAAAAAATTTACTATGTATTTTACTTTACTTTGTCCTATGAATCCAAGAGAACATGTGTGTACTAAGAGTCCGAGGGTTCGCTCGGCTCCGAATATGGGGTCGGGTGCCCATCACACCCTAGTAAAGTCGGGGTGTGACAAAGTGGTATCAGAGCAGGTCGGTCCAAGGGTTGTCTGCAAAGTCGTGTCCGAAGAGAGTCCTGTTTATGGGTGTGAAGCCGGCCACATTTATAAACGAGGAGGCCGCGGGGCATTTAGGAAGGTGTTGACCTTCTTTCTGTCCTATGATCGTGCGATAGAGCCAAGTCCTAGGAAAATGGAATCTCCTATGCAGGCCTTACCTACGACAAAAGAAAGTGAGAAGTGATATGGAAAGTTACAAGGACAAGTATCGATGTTCTGTTCTGCCACCCGAAGCTGCGGGGCTCGGTATAGCTGAGATGAGTCGTATACATATGTAAGCCTGCAAGGTATTGCTAATAACTGCTGTGTGCGGATCTGAATAGTGAGGATAACAAAGAAGGCCCTACCAGGATGGGCATGCCTAAGAGAAAGAAGCGTGAAAAGGGAAATACGATAAACAGACAATAAACGAGATGCGATGTTTTAAGAAGGGTTATGGATTTGGCACGACGACGAAGGTGCGATCACTACCTCGGGAACCTGGAGGCCCAGGATAAGGGGTGGTTATGCACACAAGTGAAAGGTGAACATTCGGAACTGAAAAGGGCAAAATAGTAATTTCAAAGAAAGGACGTGTTATGAAAATATTCCGAATCGGCGGACTTCGACTTGCCCAGGATATGTAGTAAAGGTTATACGAGGAAGTGGACGTGGAAAATATCAGTGTTAAGGCACCGAACCCCACCAAAGTTTCGAGGTTAAGCGTGCTCAGGTGGGAGCAATTCTAGGATGGGTGACCCCCTGGGAAGTTTAGAAGAAATTCTGCATATTCGGACATGAAAGACAAATAAGAGGTTAGAGTAACCTGAGGGATACTAGAGTGTATGGGATGGTTGAAGACCATGAGAAGATGCGTAGGACAAGGCAAACTTGCTTGGTAAAGAGCGGGAAGTGCATCACAGCCCTGGGAATTAGGATAGGCTTGAACAGCGTTTGGACGTACTTTATGGGCTAGTTGATAGTAATTATATGAATGTGTGAGATATCCCAAATATGATTGTATCGATGGACATGTGAATTCCAGTAACCGAAGTTATGGTATAAAAGGCATTAATCGAGTAAGTGGTACAAGTGTTGCAAAGTAAGCTATTACTACCCTACTATAGATTGAGATTGGGAATGAGAATATGAGACGAAGTATAAATGAGTCATGGTATAGGTGCGCTCCAAAAAGGGGGGAAGCAGGTGAGAGAAATGTAAGGATAAGGTATAGGCAATTGATGCGGTAGTGTATTTGATATGAACACTTGAGCTGTTAAGGAGACCCCTTTTCTGAAGTAAATTGGTAAGGTCGGGAAACCGACAATGAGCGGATAGAAGTCCGGATAATGTTTAAGGTAATATGAGGAGTTCGCACAAACTTTGAGTAGTGCGACGCCAGAAAATGGACGTGTATGAAGAGGAAGAGTATGACAAAGAGGATGATATCGGATAACTTAAGAGCTAATATGAAGGATGGAAAATAACTTTGAAAAGAGAGCTCCCCCGAGGTACTTATGCGACCTTATAAGACTAGTTGAACATTCGAGGACGAATGTTCCAAAGGGGGGGAGAATGTTATACCTCGCGTTTCGTACATTTGGATATTTCAAAGTCGTCGCGGGAAGTTAAGGACGAGACGATGTTCAAAATTATTTTAGTGCATAAGTTGGTTATGAATACTGTTTATGAATATTATTGGACGGAAATATTGAGAAAGGCTAAGGGCAAGAAGAGAAATTCGCAAAATGGGCCGTGGAAATAATGCGGAAGGCTAGGGGCAAAATGGTAATATTGAGAAAGTTGAGGGGCAAAATGGTCATTTGCCATATTGGCCATGTGAGGGAAAAGGATGATTAAATAAGTCATCTTTTAGGAAATTCAAAGGAAAAAAAGAAAAGAAAACTCTAGAAATAAATTAAGGAAAAGAAGGAAAAATCAAGAAAAGTCTAGAGAGGGGCATGTGCCCCTCACATGCCTAAGGACTTATATATATATATGTATTCATCTTCCACTCCAAGGCAAGAACAAAAAAAAGATGAAGGGAGAAACCATGGCCTATTCGGCCATGGAGGAAAAAAATATGAAGCCTCCAAATTTGATTCCAAAAATTTATTTCTTGTTACATTCCTACTAACTTGAGGGTGCTCTTCAACATGGTATGGTTGTTGGGAGGAAAGAATCACTCTTTGGTACAAAATTCCAACCCTAGCCAAGTGAAGAAGTTGAAGAACAAAGGTAGGATTTCATTCCTTTTTATGTGTTATAAAGGGTTCATGTGTATTATAGTATATGGAAATGAGTAGAAATCATGAGAACATGGAAGCTTGCATGGTATTAGTATACTTACATGTTGGGCCGTGTGCATGGTTATGCTAAAGAGAAGAATTAATTGTGTTTAGCATGTTCGTGTGTTGTTGTAATGCATAGAAATGGAGGAAAATGCATGAAACATGAATGTTGTTGTATGTTGGCCGTGTAATGTGTAGTGTGTGCATGGCCGTGTATTGTGTTGTGTTTCATGGTAAGAAGGGATTAATTCTAGTTAAGTGTTGGTTGTTATTGCAATGTAAAGGAATGGGTGGAAATTTGTAAGAATATGGGTTGTAGTTGTGGTGGTGGCCGAATGGTATAGGGTTTGGCAAATTATGGCAATTGATGTTATTAGATAGTTTAGTTGTTGTTATTGTGGATTCCATATTGCAAACAAGAGCTTATGTTAATTGAATATAAAGTTCTTGCATGTGTGGAAAACAATGGTGTTGTTGGAAAGTTTTGAAGAAAGTAGTATATTGATTGAAGTTGTTAATGTGATTGTTGGTTGTTTGGCCGAGTTCTATTCTCGGGTTGTTGTTGTTGAATTGGGCCGAGCCATATTCTCGGGACGATGTATTTACAGGGGAAATGCTGTCGAAATTTCGGCAGACAAAGTGTTGCTTTAAAGAATCGACTCATAAATGCCCTTAACTAAGGTTTGGTAAATGTGACCAAATTGTAGATTCCGCGGATTTGCAACTTGGATTTGGAGTAGCGAAGGAGCGGAAAAAGGTATGTAAGGCCTCACTTTCTTTCTATGGCATGTCTTAGATGTAATAGGCTTGAGTACGTGTCTCGGGACCATTCTAATCCTAGAAATCCGAGTTTGAATTTAACTACTATTCATTCGGTAGAATTGAATTAGAACTTGCACGAAATGTTGGAAAAAACTCCTTAGACATCCGTAACTTACACAAATAGGACTCGATTACCCTAAGACCCTCCTAAGTGACGCTATGAATTGTAATATACGCAAATTTGATACGCCGCCTCATCTGACTCGAGGTGGGCCCACTATTCCCTAATTTCCTCCTATGGCTTCCTTCGGTTTATTTCAATATTACAGTTAAAGAAAACTTTTGGATATTATTCCGACTACTAAATAAGAGTTGTTTTAACTAAACCCTCGACCCCAAGGTATGATTTTCTCTATTAAAAGTTTACAAGTGTTCTCTAAAATATACATTTTTCTTTAAAAACTAAGTATGATTTTCTTTACTAAAAGTTTACAAGTGTTTTCCAAAATATACATTTTTCTTTAAAAACTAAGTTTCACAATATTGACGGTTTTTATGACTTAAACAACGACTATAATTCTATGATGTCTATGATCCTATGATGTCTATGATTCTATGGGGACTATGATCCTATGGGGACTATGATTCTATGATGGCTATGGTTCTATGATGACTATGACTCTATGATGACAATGATTCTATGATGCCTATGATTCTACGATGACTATGATCCTATGATGGCCATGATTCTATGATGACTACGATTCTATGACAACTATGATTCTATGATGACAATGATGATGTCAGATATGCTATGTCTATGACCCGATATGCTATGCTATGTTCTATGTTGATAGTCTCGCCTTATGATTATCATTCCTCCAAGGTGAGACAAAGCGCCCATGATTACTCCATAATGCGATCGGAGGATTCCGACCTTACGTCACTCCGATAAGTACACGATTTTCCTTAGTTTCCCCCGCATGCTAAATATGAACAAGGGTTGGGGGGATGGGAACTATGTATACTTGGGAATTGGGAAGGAACTATGTATCATTGCCACTGGTCGGTGGCTTATCATCCCGACGCGGGATGCCGGACGCGGGAATTATGGCGGCTGGAGTATTCCGCGCTATGTGGGCGAGCCGCCTCGTGCGGTACTATGACCCGATATGACCAAGTAAGCATGCATGGCATCCGCCCCCGGGGCACTCATATGCACGGAGTTACTCGTTATCCTATGATATGTTCTATGTTCTCTATGCAAGATATGATTCCTATGTACAGGTCACAGCTTGACATGACATGTTCTATGTTTCTACGCGGTTATTGTTCATGTATACATTTCTTACTATGTTATTATTCATGCCTTACATACTCAGTACATTGTTCGTACTGACGCCCCTTCTTGTGGGCGCTGCGTTTCATGCCACGCAGTACCCCCGAGACGAGTAGAAGTCATTATAGAAGATGTTCCGGCAATGTTGGCAAGCTCCACTCACCCCGGAGAGTTGCCGAGTCGCATACACGTGCTATGGTCCATGATTACGGTTAGAGACTTTGCGGAGTCGTGAGTCGAGAGTCGTGAGTCGAGTTCCAGTGTCGGCCTCAAACAAACTCGTGTTTACTCGAGAAACGACGAAAAGATTTTGAAAAAAAATTTACTATGTATTTTACTTTACTTTGTCCTATGAATCCAATAGAACAGTTGAGGTGTTTTTATTTTACGGAGCCTCATATTTACAAAACACATCATACTGTTTACATCGAGAAACGACGAAAAGATTTTGAAAAAAAAATTTACTATGTATTTTACTTTGATAATCTTTAAGTCCTATGAAT
The DNA here is from genome assembly GCF_029784015.1 of Lycium ferocissimum. Classification (NCBI taxonomy): domain Eukaryota; kingdom Viridiplantae; phylum Streptophyta; class Magnoliopsida; order Solanales; family Solanaceae; genus Lycium; species Lycium ferocissimum. The sequence goes on from NW_026725982.1 coordinate 33,119, forward strand.
CCAAGAGAACATGTGTGTACTAATATGAGTCGTGAGTAAATCCATATGAGTCTGCCCCAAGGCTCGTATCATATCCTACTTACATCTAAGACATGCCAAAAGAAAGAAAGGTTAGGCTTTACATATCCGATCCGAGCCCGTCTATGAAAGTTAGAGACATTATTCGACATATAACCGGAACAAAGTCTCGGCGACATTTATTCTCCAATCATACAAAAGGCACATAACGTCATTAGGTACTAAACATTAGTCATAGATACTTAAGGCTCGTAATTCAATCCCAAACTAGCACTTTATTCCTAAGCTAATCCGAACTTAAGTGGGCAAGATCTACAATAACGTCATTAGGTACTAAACATTAGTCATAGATAAATTCAATCAACTAGCACCTACGAGAATTCAACTCAGCCATAATCATCAACAACAATACATCAACAATCATCATTCTAACAACATCAACAATTAATTCAAAACGCATTCTAACGTTAGTAATTCTTTTCTACATAATTCGACAACATTCCATTTACATTCAATTCAACTACATATATTCAAGCCAATATCAACGCCCACATGTTCAAGTACTAATCCGAGATCACTCAAACAAGATTCAAGAACACTTCAAACAACCCACACAATATTCCAAACAACCCAATCGAAACACCATTCCACTCGAAACCTCCCCAAACCCGACAAGAACAACAACAACACATTCCTCTCTCCCAAATTCATGAATTATACCAACAATCCACACGTTAACAATGTCATTCTCATAAATATAAAAATTACATTAAAATATTGTTAACTTCCAAAACAGCCCACAACGATTACAACTTCAACTTGAACCATTAAACCTTCATTTTACATCATAGAATCCACAACAACAACAACCAAAATACTAAATAAAATTAGTTCATTCCTTGTCATAGAAAACAGCCCATGGCCACCACCCCAACACATAAATTTCATGATTTTCATCCATTTCTACACACTACAACATGTACAAATCATCCATAACACATGAAAAAGGGGTTTAAACCTTACCTTTACCACTTAGTTCCTCAACTAGGCTAGGGTTGGTGCTTTGGAAGAATGAATGTTTTGATTGTTCCAACAACTACTCCACGTTAATAAGGACCTTCCAATTGGTTGAATTGCTAGAAGAAATTTTTTTTTTTTTATCAAGATTTGAGGGCTTCAATTTTCGGCTACTATGGCCGAATATGGCTTCTCCTTTTTTTTTTTCTCCAAGGTTCTTGAATTGTGAAAGATGAATATGATTTGCTTAGTCATCCCTCATATATATATATATGTACATAGCCCATGAAAGGTGGACACATGCCTCCCCCCCTCTCATGGCTTGGCTCAATCAAATTTGGCCAAGCCATGGGTGGGTGCCCACACCATCACACACGGCCACTTGGCCATTTCATGAAATATTTTTCTTGACTTTTAATTCCTGATTTTCCTTAATAACTCCACACCAATAAAATTATAAGCAACTTGTGCATCAAAACAAAGTCGGGGATTAAAGGTCCCTACCTCGTATTCCAAAATAGTCTTGCCCTTAACTTATTGCAGTTATCTCGGAATGTCCCAATGTACAAAATACGGGATATAACATCCTCCCCCCTTTAGAACATTCATCCTCGAATGTTAAACTAGCCCTACGGGGTCTTATAAGCATTTCGGGGGAGTTTCTTTTATAGCTATCACATACAATTCATTCATCAATCAACATAACCAAGTAAGGAATTTAGATTACCTGTAGGCACAGGAAATAAGTGGGGATACTTCTTCTTCATCTCCTCTTCAGCTTCCCAGGTCATCTCTTCCCTATTATTGTTCCGCCACAACACCTTAACGGAAGCCACATCTTTATTACGCAACCTTCTTACCTGACGATCCAGTATGGCTATAGGCTGCTCCTCATAGGTTAGCTCCTCTGTCACCTGGATATCCTCTATGAGAAATATTCTGGAAGGGTCACCAATGCATTTGCGAAGCATAGACGCGTGGAAAACTGGATGCACCGCTCCCAAATCAGATGGTAGATCTAATTCATAGGCAACCTTTCCTATCTTACGGACAATCTGATAAGGCCCAATATATCTTGGACTGAGCTTTCCCTTTTTGCTGAATCTCATAACACCCTTCATGGGTGACACCTTCAGAAATATCCAATCACCAATCTGGAACTCTAAGTGTCGACGTCGATTATCTGCATATGATTTCTGTCGACTCTGAGCTGCTAATAACCATTCCCGAATAAGTTTCACCTTATCAACTGCTTGCTGGATCATATCTGGGCCAATTAACTTAGTTTCGCCAACATCGAACCAGCCAATCGGTGACCTACACTTCCTGTCATACAGAGCCTCGTACGTTGCCATCTGGATACTAGAATGGTAGCTATTATTATAAGCAAACTCAAACAGTGGCAAATGATCATCCCAGCTACCTCTGAATTCAATAACACAGGCCCGCAACATATCTTCTAGCGTCTGAATAGTACGCTCAGCCTGTCCGTCAGACTGAGGGTGGAATGCTGTACTAAAACTCACCTGGGTCCCCAATCCTTCCTGAAATGATCTCCAACAGTTAGCCGTAAACTGGGCACCTCTGTCGAAGATAATAGATGTGGGAACTCCGTGAAGCCTTACTATCTCCCTAATATATGTTACACCTCGCATTTTGTACATCTGAATATTCCGAGTAAATGGCGGGAAGTTAAGGACAAGGTTATAATTTTTTTTAGAATGTAGAAGTTGCGTATTCGTCCTTTTTATTGGAGAGGAGCATTAAGGGTAAATTCGGGGCAAGGAGAAATTGGAGACTAAAAGTTGGAAAAATACTTCATGAAATAGCCAAGAATGGCCATGAGGTCATGTGGGCCCCGCTCATATGGTTGGCCAATATTTTCATGCCATGAGATGGCACATGTGCACATTACATATTTATGGGACACATATATGTATATGGACAAAAGATGACAAAGAGGGACAATTATTCATCTTTTATAAATTAAAAGAAAAGTCTAGAGAATTTGAGAAAAAATTGGAGGGAAAGAAGAGCACATGACCGGCCATGTGCATGGTCATGTGCTTCCTATTAATATATATATATATATATGGAGGGATGACCAAAGGGGGCAAGTGTTCATCATTTTTCTCTCTAGAAAATTCAAGAAAGACTTGGAGAAAAAAAGGAGCAACCATTCGGCCAAGAGCTGGCCGAAAATGGTGTCCCTCAAATTTGATTATGGAAAATTATTTCTCTTCTAGTTTGTGACTAAATGGAAGGTCCTCTATCTTGTGGAGTAGTTGTTGGAAGAAGGAAACCATTGTTTTGCAAGAACAAGGCTTGGCCGAGAGCAAGAAGTGGGCAAGAAAGGTATGCTTTAAGCTTCTCTATTATATGTCATGCATGGGTTATGAGTGTTGTAGCATGCAAAAATGAATGAAAAACATGAAAATATGGATGTTGAAGTTGAGCCATGGATGTTGATGTTTAGCCGTGGATGTGTGTTGTATGTTTAGGGTGATGAATCAATTCTAGTTAGTATGTTTTGTATTGTTGTAATGTGTAGAGATGAATAAAATTCATGAAAAGGTTGTGTGTGGTGTGTGTGGCCGTGAGTGGGCTGCCATGGTGTAGGAAAAATGAATTAATGTTAGTTAGTATTCTAGTTGTTGTTGTGATGGATTCTATGTAATGAAAATGAAAGTTTGATTATTCAAATGGAAGTTGTGATGGTTATGGGCTGACTTGGAATGTAATATGATTTGAATATGCTTTCTTGAATTCATGGAAATAATGTTGTAAATGTATGGAATTGTTGATATAGTTTATGAGTTTGAAAGAAATAAATGTATTGTTGGAGTTCTTATGGCATTTGGAAGATTCGGGTTGGAATGTCTCGAATATGTTGTGAGTTGAGTATTGATGTTGTTGTTGTGATTGTTGGTTTGGCCGGGTTGAATTCCCGGATTGTTGCTGATTAAAATTGGCCGAGTTAGAATCTCGGGGATGGCGCATTTACAGGGGAAATGCTGCCGAAATTTCTATAGACCAATGTTGATTCAAGATTCGGATTCTTAAGGACTCTAATTAATGTTTGGTAAACATGACCAAATTGTAGATTTTGGCGGGTTTGCAACTTGGAATTGGAGTACCAGAAGGAGCGGAAAGAGGTATGTAAGGTTTCACTTTCCTTCTTTGGCATGTCTTAGATGTAATAGGCTTGAATACGTGCCTCGGGGACCACTCTAACTCCAGAAATCCGAGATTGAAATTAGTTACTATTCATTCAGTAGAATTGAAGTAAATGTACGCGAATAGTTGAAAGAAATGTCTAAACACCTAGAACTTGCAGAAATAGGATCCGACTACCCTTTAAACTCTCACAAGTAATGTCATAAAAGGTAAAGTACGTAAATTGTGTACGCCGCCTCGTTAGACCCGAGGTGGGCCCATTGTCCCCGGACTTTCCTTATTGTTTCATTTATCAAACGACAAGTGTTGTAACCGTTCTAATAAGAGTAATTCTATGATAACAATGGTAACGATGATGTTAAGGAAAAGAATATGTCTATGAAAAGTATGACAAGAATGATTCCATGACTAAGAGTCTCAATTTAAGGAGTCAATATGAGTATGAAGGTATCAAATTAGATCTTGATCTTTAATTCTATTCCTTGGTTATGATCTTAGTTTCTAAAGACTCCAAGGTATGTGAGTTGTCGTCGTACAAGGTTTATGATTTCCTTCCATGTTTTCTCCTAACGTTATTCTTCGTTGTGAGTCTCGCCTTATAATACTAGTTCCTTCAAGGTGAGACATGATGACCATGATTATTCCATAATGCAATCGGAGGCTACCGACCTTACGTCACTCCGATAGAGTTGTAGCTTTCACTTGGGCTCTCATGCATGCTTTATAAAGTGTGTTTTTTTTATAACACCGTGCCTACATGGCCGGGCAGTATCACACCGCGCCGTCCAATGGGCGGCCGGGGCAGCACACCACCGCGGTGGGCGGTTACACCCGGACGCGGGAGGCACTGGACGCGGGCTCATTAAACTGTTTCTATATGGACGGGCAGCTATACACCGATCCTACGTGGTCGGGCAGTTTACTTACAGATATTTACATATTTTTTTTAAGAAGCTAGCATGCATGGCATCTGCCCCAAGGGGCACTCAGATGACAGATTACTCCTTTATTCCACGGTCTACTCAGAAAGGGTTACACCGTACCTATATGGTCGGGCAGTTATACACCGCACCTATATGGTCGGGCAGTTATACACCGCACCTACACGGTCGGGCATTTTACTTGCAGTATCTATATAGTACTCCAAAAGGTAAAGCTAACTTGCATAACATCTGTCATGGTAGACAAACAGAGATACAGGTTATACCACCCTCCCATGTTGTGTTTTATGTTCTCTATTATGATCTCGTGATACTCTTCATGCCTTACATACTCAGTACATTGCTCGTACTGACCCCTCTTCTTCGGGGGCTTGCGTTTCATGCCGCGCGGTACACCCCGAGATCAGACGCCACTATAGAAGATGTTCCAGCGAAGTTGGCAAACTCCATTTGTTCTGGAGTGTCGCCGAGTCAGCGTGCTATGCCATGATGCCTTGTTTGAAGTTAGAGACTTTGCAGACACAGTCGTGGGTTTCGGGAGTCAGTTTGTACTATGATACCAGTTTTGTACAGTTACATATTTTAGTTGATTTAAAAGCAACAGAGGAATATTACAGCAATCTTATTATGTATACTTGACGTAGAGATTCAAAAAAAAATTAGAACGTAGTAAGTGTTAGTGGGTTCGCTCGGCTCCGGTTACGGAGTCGGGTGCCCATCACACCCTAGTGAGATCGGGGTGTGACAAAGTGGTATCAGAGCAGGTCGGTCCAAGGGTTGTCTGCAAAGTCGTGTCCGGCAGAGTCCTGTTTATGGGTGTGAAGCCGGCCACATTTATAGACCGGAGGCTGCGGGGCCTTTAGGAATTGTTGACCTTCCTTCTGTTCTCAGATCGTGCGATAGAGCCAAGTTATAGGAAATAAGATTCCGTATATTGACCTTTGATTTCGGCAGGGAAACAATGTCGATCGAAGAAAGTGACTGACGATATGGAAGGCTACAAGGCACGCAGGTAAGCGAAAGTACAAAAGACATATGCCAAGTAGGGTATTGATATACGATTGAAATGCAAAGTCAAAAATTGGAAAGGAAAGTAAGCAAGAAAGTGCAATACGTGTGGTCGTGACGAGCATATGAGGTAAATTTAGTGTTTTTCGGATTTTTATGAATATTGAGAGCCTTGTATGGCTATGATACGATGCGACATGATATGATGTATGTATATAGTGATGGCCACAGCGTGAGGCACTGTTGGTATTCCTGCGTGCAGGTTTTGGAATAGTAAGAAATACAGAGAAAACTCTGTCGAAATTTTTCTAGAAATAGTACGAGAATGAGATACAAGTTGGAAAGTACTTTGAAAAAAAAATCGGGTTAACAGTAGCGAAAAAGGTTGATTGAGGCATGAAAATACGGTACCTTACTCTAGGAATAAGTTAGCTGTGGAATGAACGGTGACATAGGAAATAAGACGTCGGTGGAAACATGGTAGTAAGAAATTTGGAAGGACTTGTGCTACTAGACGATGATTTAGAAAGGACCGGCAGGTTTGGATAAAGTGACATGACTAAGACAAGGGTGTGAAGGAAGAAGAATCGTGACGAATAGGAATGTATCGATCAGATAGCTGGAAGAAGGTGCTGTGGAGACGCTTTAAAATCTGGCAAGGCTCCGACGTACTCTAGGGTATGTAATGAAGGTTATGCGGTGAGGTGGACGCGATCATACCGGCATTAACGCACCCGATTTCATTAAAGTCTCAAGGTTAAGCGTGCTGAGGTAAGAGAAATTTCAGGATGGGTGACCCCCTGAGAAGTCTTTCCCGAAAATCCTACAAATTTAGACGTAGGGAGTGAATAAGAGATTGGAGTAGTCTAAGAGAGGCTAGAGTATGTGGAGCGGCCAGAAACCTTAAAAGGACACGTAGGATGGTGTGAATCAGGTCGGTGAAGAGAAGGAGCCAATGGAGAGAAAGGGATAAAAAGGAAGCGAGACAACAGTGTAGTAATAGGTTATGACGTATAACTGAGAGTACGAGTACCATAAGCGACAGGACGGTGAAAGGTTGAGTTACAGAAAGACAAGAAACGAGGTAGAGCGAATGCTAGAGAATGACTGGTATGACACGGACAAGATGTGAACGAATAGAATACGTTCTGAAAATGAGAATAGGACTATGTAAGAGTAGTGCGATACCGAACCACACGAGAGGTAGCATAAGATTTCCCGTGTGCGAGAAAAAGGGAGATGCGGGCATGAATGGATAATGGTATAAGTACACTCCCAAGGGGGGAAGCAGGTGAAAATGCAAGGATAAGACGAGAACGGATTACCACGGTAGTATGTTTGATATGGACGCTTGGGCTACAAAGGAAAACCCCCTTCGTGGAAGCAAGTTAGTAAGATCGAAGACCGGCAACAATAAGTGTATAAGAGTCAAGGTGGTGTTTGAGGTAGTGCGAGAAGTTTTGCAAAAACCTTGAATGACGGGACACGAGAAAATGGAAGTGTATGAAGAAAAAAGGGTATGACAAGAGGATGGTCTTGGATAGCTATAAAAAGACAGTATGAAGGACAGCAATAGCTATAAAAAGGGAGCTCTCCCGAGGTGCTTATGAGACCCCGTAAGACTAGTCGAACATTCAAGGACGAATGTTCCAAAGGGGGGAAGGATGTTACACCTCGCATTTTGTACATCTGAATATTCCGAGTAAATGGCGGGAAGTTAAGGACAAGGTTATAATTTTTTTTAGAATGTAGAAGTTGCGTATTCGTCCTTTTTATTGGAGAGGAGCATTAAGGGTAAATTCGGGGCAAGGAGAAATTGGAGACTAAAAGTTGGAAAAATACTTCATGAAATAGCCAAGAATGGCCATGAGGTCATGTGGGCCCCGCTCATATGGTTGGCCAATATTTTCATGCCATGAGATGGCACGTATGCACATTACATATTTATGGGACACATATATGTATATGGACAAAAGATGACAAAGAGGGACAATTATTCATCTTTTATAAATTAAAAGAAAAGTCTAGAGAATTTGAGAAAAAATTGGAGGGAAAGAAGAGCACATGACCGGCCATGTGCATGGTCATGTGCTTCCTATTAATATATATATATATGGAGGGATGACCAAAGGGGGCAAGTGTTCATCATTTTTCTCTCTAGAAAATTCAAGAAAGACTTGGAGAAAAAAAGGAGCAACCATTCGGCCAAGAGCTGGCCGAAAATGGTGTCCCTCAAATTTGATTATGGAAAATTATTTCTCTTCTAGTTTGTGACTAAATGGAAGGTCCTCTATCTTGTGGAGTAGTTGTTGGAAGAAGGAAACCATTGTTTTGCAAGAACAAGGCTTGGCCGAGAGCAAGAAGTGGGCAAGAAAGGTATGCTTTAAGCTTCTCTATTATATGTCATGCATGGGTTATGAGTGTTGTAGCATGCAAAAATGAATGAAAAACATGAAAATATGGATGTTGAAGTTGAGCCATGGATGTTGATGTTTAGCCGTGGATGTGTGTTGTATGTTTAGGGTGATGAATCAATTCTAGTTAGTATGTTTTGTATTGTTGTAATGTGTAGAGATGAATAAAATTCATGAAAAGGTTGTGTGTGGTGTGTGTGGCCATGAGTGGGCTGCCATGGTGTAGGAAAAATGAATTAATGTTAGTTAGTATTCTAGTTGTTGTTGTGATGGATTCTATGTAATGAAAATGAAAGTTTGATTATTCAAATGGAAGTTGTGATGGTTATGGGTGACTTGGAATGTAATATGATTTGAATATGCTTTCTTGAATTCATGGAAATAATGTTGTAAATGTATGGAATTGTTGATATAGTTTATGAGTTTGAAAGAAATAAATGTATTGTTGGAGTCCTTATGGCATTTGGAAGATTCGGGTTGGAATGTCTCGAATATGTTGTGAGTTGAGTATTGATGTTGTTGTTGTGATTGTTGGTTTTGGCCGGGTTGAATTCCGGATTGTTGCCGATTAAAAATTGGCCGAGTTAGAATCACGGGATGGCGCATTTACGGGGGAAATGCTGCAAAATTTCTATAGACCAATGTTGATTCAAGATTCGGATTCTTAAGGACTCTAATTAATGTTTGGTAAACATGACCAAATTGTAGATTTTGGCGGGTTTGCAACTTGGAATTGGAGTACCAGAAGGAGCGGAAAGAGGTATGTAAGGTTTCACTTTCCTTCTTTGGCATGTCTTAGATGTAATAGGCTTGAATACGTGCCTCGGGGACCACTCTAACTCCGGTAATCCGAGATTGAAATTAGTTACTATTCATTCGGTAGAATTGAAGTAAATGTACGCGAATAGTTGAAAGAAATGTCTAAACACCTAGAACTTGCGTAAATAGGATCCGACTACCCTTTAAACTCTCACAAGTAATGTCATAAAAGGTAAAGTACGTAAATTGTGTACGCCGCCTCGTTAGACCCGAGGTGGGCCCATTGTCCCCGGACTTTCCTTATTGTTTCATTTATCAAACGACAAGTGTTGTAACCGTTCTAATAAGAGTAATTCTATGATAACAATGGTAACGATGATGTTAAGGAAAAGAATATGTCTATGAAAAGTATGACAAGAATGATTCCATGACTAAGAGTCTCAAGTTAAGGAGTCAATATGAGTATGAAGGTATCAAATTAGATCTTGATCTTTAATTCTATTCCTTGGTTATGATCTTAGTTTCTAAAGACTCCAAGGTATGTGAGTTGTCGTCGCACAAGGTTTATGATTTCCTTCCATGTTTTCTCTAACGTTATTCTTCGTTGACCTCGCCTTATAATACTAGTTCCTTCAAGGTGAGACATGATGACCATGATTATTCCATAATGCAATCGGAGGCTACCGACCTTACGTCACTCCGATAGAGTTGTAGCTTTCACTTGGGCTCATGCATGCTTTATAAAGTGTGTTTTTATTATAACACCGTGCCTACACGGCCGGGCAAGATCACACCGCGCCGTGGGGCGGCCGGCTCCACCACCGCGGTGGGGCGGTTACACCCCGACGGGAGGCCCGGACGCGGCTCATTACACCGTTCCTATATGGACGGGCAAATATACACCGATCCTACGTGGTCGGGCGGTTTACTTACGTATATTTACATGTTTTTTTAAGAAGCTAGCATGCATGCACTGCCCCAAGCGGGCACTCGACGATGACGATTACTCCTTTATTCCACGGTCTACCTCGAAAGGGTTACACCGTGTATCTATATGGTCTGGCAGCTATACACCGCACCTACATGGTCGGGCGGCTATACACCGCACCTATACGGTCGGGCATTTTACTTGCGCATCTATATAGTACTCCAAAAGGTAAAGCTAACTTGCATAACATCCGTCATGGTAGACAAACAGAGATACGAGTTATACCACCCTCCCCCCATGTGTGTGTTTTATGTTCTCTATTATGATCTCGTGATACTATTCATGCCTTACATACTCGCACATTGCTCGTACCGACCCTCTTCTTCGGGGGTCGTTGCTTTCATGCCGCGTGGTGTACACACTGTGTGATCGACGCCACTATAGAAGATGTTCCAAATGGGTTGGCAAACTCCATTTGTTCTCGGAGTGTCGCCAAGTCGGCCGTGCTATGCCATGATGCCTTGTTTGAAGTTAGAGACTTTAGTGCATTACGGTCGTGGGTTTCGGAGTCGGTTTGTACTATGATACCGCTTTGTATGAACATATTTTAGTTGATTTAAAAGCAACAGAGAATATTTCAAAGAATCTTATTATGTATACTTGACGTAGAGATTCAAAAAAAATTTAGAACGTAGTAAGAGTCGGTGGGTTGGCTACGCTCCGGCTACTTTAGGTCGGTGCCCATCACACCTAGTGAGATCGGGTGTGACAATATATAACCCGGCATAGTCCTCACCGAATAAGTAGTCCCGACCGGAAGAAAATGAGCTGATTTTGTCAGCCTATCAACGATAAACCATACGGAGTCATACTTCCGTGGAGTGCGAGGTAAGCGTGTAATGAAGTCCATATTAAATATTTCGCACTTCCAAGTCAGAATTTCCATCTCCTGTAACAATCCACCCTATCGATGCTCGATCTTAACTCGCCGACAATTTTGGGCACCGAGCAACGAACTCGCTATGTCCCTCTTCATACCATCCCCACCAAGACAAGCATACGAGGTCATGATACATCTTTGTCGATCCCGATGAGCAGAATAACGGGTATAATGTGCCTCTCCCATAACTCTCGTCGCCGCGCCCCCGCAACCTCGGGTACGCATAATCTACCCCTGTGTAGTAGTACTCCATCAGGTGTAATCTCGAACGGGGTCTTCTTCTTTTTAAGGGCTGCATCTCTGTATTGTGCCATAACAGGGTCCTCATACTGACGTCGCTTTACCTCTTTCATAATAGAGGATTCAAAGAACTCCTCGAACCGAAACCCCACTATCTCCAGAATCGACCAGACGGACTCCAAGATTAGCTAGCTGATGAATCTCACGAACCATTTCTTTCTTTCCTGATGACACGTCCGTCATGCTACCCATAGACTTACGGCTGAGTGCATCTGCTACCACATTGGCTTTCCCACGATGATATAAAATATCGACATCATAGTCTTTCAGCAACTCTAGCCACCTCCTCTGCCGCAAGTTCAGCTCCTTCTGCTTAAAGATATACTGGAGGCTTTTGTGATCCGTATAAATGTCTACATGAACGCCATATTGATAAAGGTTCCATCTTCAAAGCATGAATTACCGCTGCTAGCTCCGCATCCCGAGTAGGATAATTTCCTCGTGCTTTCTCGAGTCGCCGGGAGGCATAGGCTACAACTCGCTTACCGCATTAATACACAACCTAGCCCAACACCGAAGCATCACAATAAATAACATAACCATCCGTCCCCAGAAGAGAGTCGTAACCAGAGCTGTAGTCAACTTTTCTTTTCAGCACCGGAAGCTCCGTTCGCAAAGACCGTCCACCAGAACTTAGTCGCCTTCCGAGTTAGCCCTCGTTAAAGGCGCCCGAAATCAAAGCAAACTTTCTCCACAAATCTCCCCGTAATATCTGCCCCGCTAATCCCGAAAGCCACGTACCTCGCAGGTGTCGTAGTCTAGGGCCATTCTTCCGACTCCAATCTTCGGGTATCCACCCTGGGATACCCGTCGGCTCCAATAATATGCCCCAAGAATGCTACCGAAGTCAACCAGAATTCACATTTGGAGAATTTAGCATACAATTTCTGGTGCTGGAGCACCCCAAGTACCGCCTTAGATGATCTGCATGTTCCTCTTCTGATCGTGAATAGACTAGGATATTATCAATAAATACAATCACGAACATATCCAGGAATGGCTTGAATACTCGATTCATCAGATCCATAAACACCGGAGCATTGGTCAGCCCAAAAGACATCACTCGAACTCATAATGTCCATATCGGGTCCCGAATGGGCCTTTTGGAATATCTCGCCTCTCGTACCCGCACACAGTGGTAGCCTCGACCGCGGAGTCCTATTCCTCGAGAAACGCTTAGCACCTTACGCAACCGGTCAAACAAATCATCAATCCCGGGGAGGAATATTTATTCTTTATGGTTACCTTATTCACCGCCTATAATCAATACACATCCGCAAATCTTTCCTTTCTCACGAATAATACGCGCCCCCCAAGGTGATGTGCTTGGGCCTAATGAAGCCCTTTCTCTAACAAATCCCTCAAATTTGCTTCTTTCAATTCTTTTAATTGCGTGTGCTATTCCGTAAGGAGGAATAGATATGGGCCGAGTATCTCAAAGATATCTATAGTGAATTCTATCTCCCGCTCAGGAGGAAGACCTGAAAGTTCATCTGAAAATACATCTGAAAATTCATTAACCACCGGGACTGACTGGAGAGTCGGTGCCTCTGCTTTCAAGTCGTGTACACGAACTAGATGATAAATATAACCCTTTCGAACCGTCTTCCTCGCCTTGAGGTATGAAATAAGATACCCCTCGGCGATGCTGTATTTCCTGTCCACTCAATAACTGGTTTGTCACGACCCAACCCTGTAGGCCGTGACTAGTGCCCGACCTGGGCACCCGTACGTACCAAAAGCCAAAATTACTAATTCAAATATCTACAAAAAAATTTGGGCAGAGTTTCCCCTGTTTTTCTTGCTAGCCCAAAATTTACCTCGCACGCGTAAAAATACCAACGTACGCCACGCAGCCAATATATCCATAAACATATATGTAGGCGAGCCACAGGCCGCCGTGGCGGATGAACCGAATATATCACATATACCTATACCGTATACATACACACACATACGCATGTACATAACCATAACCCACGTACATATCCCACGGACACTCTAAGCGTTTAATAATGAAATCATATGACTTTACGGCCCCGTATTACCCCCGAATAATAATGTACATATGCATCGAAGGAAATGTATACCAAGATATATAAGCTCCGAAGGAGCACTCCGATGCGAATAGAACAGCCCAGTGGGTCCCCAACGGCCGGGTTTCCGGCTTTGGCCTTTTAAGAGGGGGGC
>NW_026725983.1:0-61387 GCF_029784015.1 Lycium ferocissimum
TAAGAAAGTGGTTAGCGACGCAATGTGCCTGTTAGCCCCTGCATTCGTCACGGCCCCTACCGACGCACACACTATATAAACTCCTCCCCGATGACGTGATCCCCAACAACATAAAGCGTAATGAAGTTCATGATAATGGCACTTGGCATTGGAATAGAGCAGGTATGAGTCCTTCTGAAGTAGGTTGGCCATCCAACATGTTATCGTTAACTTCACTCCCGGTAGAGAATACAAAGCTATATGGATCCCAAATCTAGGGAAGATTTCTATTTCTCACTTTGGAATCGCTTCAGAAAAAGTCTTCAGGAGATTGGCATGACAAAAGAACACGGAACAAGAATATCACCCTCAAAACTAACTCTCCACTTCTCGAGGGTAGTAAAAATAAGGCTGTCCACGATGATAATATTGGTAGATTCAAGATACATTGACCATCAATATGGTTGTTGCTCACCACAAGATAGAGACAATGGAGCACCTTTTTGGCCAAAGTAAATCTGCCCAAATCTATGGAAAGGAACATGTCAACCTCTAAGATCAAATTTCATGGAATCCCATTAAGGCAATTATGGTAAACTTCCCGACAATGCAGTTAAGAATCCAAAGAAGGCTAAGCTAGTTAAAGGAATTCTACCTAGATTGTTTGCCGGAAAATATGGAAGGCAAGATGCAATATTAGATACAAGCCATAAACTTCAATTTCTTCGCCACTTCAGAAAAATATAACTTCCCATCTTATGCAGATCATCACAACCTTCCTCCTCGTCAACAAAGACATCGATTGGTACATATGTGTAACAGATTCAAATAGTAAGTCCACAATGATGAAATACCAAATGGTTAAACCTGGGTATCCACCTCCTCCTAGTTTTATTAAACTCAACAGTGATGGAAGCTGTAGAGGAGATGCTTGTGGGGGAGGAGGGATTATCAGAACAGACAAAGGGCTTCTATTAGTTACATATACTATTAACTTGGGCAAGGGAACAAGCTAACTGGTCAAGCCAAAGCTGGTGCAGTTTGGTATTGATTTATGTTTGACTAATGGTTGGAGCAACATAATAGTGGAAGCAGACTCACTATTATTGTTTCAGGCTATTCAAAGGAAAATCAAATCCCCTTGGAACATCAAATTTCAATAGTGAATCGATACAGAGGGATGGTAAACCATCATCGACACAAACAAAGCATTGCTTAAGAGACGCAAATCAAGCCGTTGCATAAGCTTGCCCAACCGAGCCACAATACCAATGACACCATGGTCTTCAACAAACCTTTCGTGAGTTGCCTAAATCGCTGAGAGGCATCATCAACATAGATAGATGGGGGTTTCCAAGCATTAGAAGCAAACCTCAAAAACAAAGATTTCTAATTCTTTTTCGACCCCCCATGAACTTTGTAGCTTAATAGTGTAGAGTAAGATGCATTTTAGTAGTAACACAGCTCCATTCAACACTAACTAAAAATAAGGAGAGGTGGAAACTGTACATAGGAAACATGCATCTTTTAGTATTCATATAGATTTATAGTTTCTTGTGTAGAAGAATCATGCATCATTTAGTGCACATAGGCTTGGTACATAAGCATGCATAAAGCTGGAAATGTCCAGTTTCATACTGTTAGGGGTAAGGTTTAAGTCCCCCCCCCCCTCATTGTACTTTGTTTTGCAATTAATAAAATACCACCCGTGATCCGATTTTTGGATCTGGGTGGTTCCTCCAAAAAAAAAAAAAAAAAAAAAAACAATTCCAAGAAATTATGAGTTATTTACTTTCCCAAACGTGATTTGAAAAGAAGATACATATCTCGCTCCATCTAACTCGAAAAAATTGTTAATTAAAAATGACGTATGAATTATGACTCATTTGATCGCGTCTTTTAACATTTTTAAATATTGCTCGGAAGTATATCAATATTGGGCTCGTTTTGAAGCTCGTATTTTAAAACAACGTATTATAATTTTTATTTAGTCAAAATATTATTTTACGAGGGGCGTATTAGACTAATTAAGCTAAAACTATATAAAAACTATGCTACATTTTTATAAAAAATAAGAAGGGAATTTTATCCATTTGTACCTTTGTTGGTACTATTTGGATAAAGTATTTTTGGGGGGAAAAGTAAGGTCAAGTGGCCTATTTTTGTCCATAGATTTCTAAATGCTTAGTTGGATGATTTCGAAAATTTGAATAAGGATTTTGGGGGGAAAAGTACGACCAAGTTGCCTATTTTTGTCCATAGAATTCTAAATGCTTAGTAGGATGATTCTTGAAAATTTGGATAAGAATTTTTGGGGGCAAAAAGTACGGCCAAGTAGTCTATTTTTGTCCATAGAATTCTAATGCTTAGTTGGATGATTTTTGAAAATTTGAATAAGGACATTGGGGGGAAAATCTATACACATACTCTATTTTTTTCCATGGAATTCTAAATTGGCTTGCCTACAAATAGAAGGGATGGACATTAAGAAAGGGACGTTTTTTTCAGGGAAACATTTTTGGGGGGGGGGGGGGGGCGGGGACCTTTATCGGGGTAGCTAGGATCTTCTTTTTCTATTTTTGGGAAAAAGAGAGAAAAAAAAAAAAGAAAAAAAAAAAAGAGTTCAAATTTGGCATCCTAAAGCTAAAGTTTGATTTATATATTCAAAGCTTAGCAACAACAGATACAAATATAAGATATACATATAGAAAAAAAAATTCAAAAGAAAAAGGGGTTTTAAGACTTGTGAAGTGTTTGGTGCTAGAAGTAGATTGAACCAACCCTCATTTTGATAGTCATCCGGTACCTTGAGAACAATTTGGATAAGTTTCAGCTTTTAGAGTCGACAACGGTAACTTATGGTTTGCTATGCGCAGTAAGAGTGTGATGGGTTTCGGATCTTAGAATCAGTTGTGTGATTACTGATATATTTTGAAATGGTGCGTTCATTGTGGATCATTATGGTTTGAATGGCCCGATTAAATTGAGGTTGTAACTCCAAGAGAACTTATGGGTTCCAAGTAAATTAGTTTATGGATGTGATAAGGAACGCCTGATTTTTGAGGTTTGTTATTAGTAGTCCTTGTGGTATCTCACCAGAGTCAACCTTCGGTTAGTACAATGGGTTGTAATGATAATGGTTATGCTTCAGAGAGATTCTAGGATTGCGATAAGGCTCCGTTCTGATCATTGGATGTTGACAGGTCTTGCTCTATGCGGTATTCGATGGTAAGTTCCTAGACAAGTGATTTGAAGAGCTAAGGAGACTTAAGACTGACCAAGTTGGCTACGAGAAAGATATGTTCCGATTAAATAGCTTAGAATTTTCTGGAAGGTTTAGGACTCTCTTTTGGGGAAGAGTAAGTCATGGTTTCGGTTTGTATTGTGTACTTCTAAGAAATTATGATTCAAGGAATGACTTGGAAAATGGGGGAATCAAAAGGATTAGCTAGCTTGGAATATCTTACAAAATCAGAGTGTTTTATGATTTAGTTATGCCTAAAGGCTCGTGCCATTCGATTTATGTATATGAGAGATATCCTTGTTTGTTTTAGAGGTATAGTAATTGGGTCTTTCGGCTGAGTGCGAGCGAGTTGTGATTTGGGTTTGCTTCTTGCTGTAAGAACTTCGTGTTGGTTGGGATATGATTTCCTTGGTTACTGTAAGCCTGTCCTACTCTCATTCTTCGCTCGAGGACGAGGGATTTTTTAATTGGTATCTGATGTAACGACCCGTTTTGTCGTTACTGTGAATCTTCCATTTTTGCCCTCATTGACCTGTTCCTAAGTCTTGTTAAAACTATTTCAACTCGAGAAGATAGTTGGCATGACTTCCTAGGCATCATTTTGGGCTTTGGAATTTTTTCTAGAAAAATTTAGCTTTAAGCGAAAACCATTTGACCAGGAGTTGACTTTTGGGTGAACGGATTTCTTTCGAAAATCTGTCGATTCCGAGAGGTCCGAATGACCATTTGTCATTGATTGGTGGGTCTGGTTCGGCTCCCAAAGCACTCGGGTGCATTTTGGGACTTGGTTTGGGAATGGCTATGGAGGTTTGGGAGTTTACTTAGTCAACGGTATCTCCGTTGGGAAATCTGAGGTCACGTGAGCGTTCGTAGCATGTTTTTACACGTAGGTGCATATTTTGTTGGTTGAAATCGAACCTCGGATGAATATTGAAAATCGGGTTGGAAAATTGGTTTTTGGCCGATTAGGGGTTGATTTGGTCGACAGGACCTCGGATGGAAATTTCGAGTGCACGAATGAGTTCTTAGCACGTTTTTACCTATATCTACATATTTTGTTTGTCAAAATCGTGTTCCGGATAAATTTTCAGAGTTCCGGGGCGAAAAACTGAAAAACTCGGGCATCTGGTGTCTGGCCACCGCTAGAGCATCCTTAGGACCGCTGCAGCGGTTTGACCGCTGTAGCGGCGGACCGGGAACCGGTCCTCGCGTAAAGTCAAGTCCGGCCCAATATAAAAATCCTCATATCTCCCTCATTTTAAGTCTAAATGAGGTGATTCAAAAGCCAAAATTCAAGGAAATTTCATGAGAAATCCAATGGTGCCATCCAATCATCATTTTGAGGTCATATTGGCATGAAATCGATGAAAAACCGAGACTATGTCAGATTTGGACCTCATTTAAGATACCTTCTCTCTTGGAAGCTTGGGGATGAATGGATTGTTGGTTATTTATCAAGATTGTTCCTATGGGTTAGGTCTAAATGTCATGCTTAATAGTTTCCATTAATTAATCCATCATTTTGATTTTGTAAAACCCTTCCTCTTCCAAAAATCTCTGTGCAAAACCTAGGGTTCTTCAACCCAAATTTGCGGTTTTTCATGAAAGAGTTCTAAAAACGAATTGGCTTCCTAGATTGTGAATAAATGATGTTAATGTTGCTATTTATTCTAGATAATGATATATCTAGGCTTGTTAACCAATAATCTTCCATTCTAGAGTTGAAATTCTTGAATCAAAGTTAGGGTTCTTAGACCCAAATTTGGGGTTTTTTCTTAACAATGATGATTTTAAGAATTAATTGAGTATTCCTATGATTAAATTAATGGGTTTTTCCCTTTTGGTATTGAATTTGGTAGTTTGGTCATAAAATTCCTGTTTTGCCCTTGAGACCCGTTTTTCCTAAATTAAGGGTTGGAATTTGACCAGATTAGAAAGTAGCCAATATGAATATCATTATTCATGTCTTCTTACATAGAATTCATATATGATAGAGTTTGATTATTTGGAGATGCTTCGAAAGACAAGGCAACACAGGTTCGTGGCACCTATTCAATACGCTAGGTTATGGCTTCACTTTCGATAGACTTCGGTTAGTTTCATATATTCGTGTATTATAAGGAATGGAGAATGCATTTATAGGAATTGGAGATTTAAGATGTAATCTTAGGATGGTATTGTTGTGTGATTTGTGTGTTCGGGCTTGTGGCCTGTAGATTCCTTAGGTTGTTTGATATGATTTTTCATTAATATCGGTGGATATATATGACTTGGAAGTAGCGGGTGAACCCTATTGTTGTGTCTCATGATGAGAAATTCCCGTAATATGTGATTATTGTGTTATGCCATTACTTGTGAATCTAGTGGATAAATAGGAGGATAAAATACACCAACGATTGTGATTGAGTTCTAAAAAGAGTTGTAATGAATGATTGTAAGTGTAAGGTGAGATTACTTATTCTAAACTAATAAAGGATTTGGAAGTGGTAATAATGTAAATTGACTCGTTGTGTGTTAGGACTAGCTACTCCCGTTGTGTTGTGCTTGATAATCCTATTGTGTCTCGATGCCATGAGTTGTTGATAGAGATTAGACCTCGTTATCCGTAGTGGTTCAGAAATATTATTGACATACCCACTATGGTATTTGTGATATTGATATATTGTTGACATACCCACGGTTGGTATTGTGATTAGATATATTGTTGGCATACCCACTGTTGGTATTGTGATATTGGTATATTGTTGGCATAGCCATTGTTTGTATTGTGATATGATACATTGTTGGCGTACCTCATTGTTGGTACTTGTGATACTAAACTTGATTGTTGATACTTGATATACGCATAGTGTTATATCCCGTATTTTTGAACCTCGGATTATCTACTGGGGTGGGGCCCACACACCGAGATATTTTTTTTTGGAACCTCTGTAAAGTCATATGAATCACATATGTAAAGTTGAACACAACTCATGAAGTACCCTTGGGCCAAATCAAAGTGGAAGCCCTCCAAACGAATATTTTTAAGAAAACATTTTCGGGTGACCTGACTTTGAGGGGCAAAAACGGTATTATAAGTTTGGAATTGGTAAAATACCAAGAAATAGAAGTTGTAGATAATTGAATTAGCTTTCCATCCATAGGTCGTGAGTTCCCAGGTGATGTCGGTACAAGGGGATACGAATGTTTTAAGGTCGAAAGGTCATGGGCTAGGCCCAACTCGGGATCAACCGAGTTGGCCCAAAAAAATAAAATGAAAATTTAGGCCCAATGTTTAAGGGGTGGCCGGCTGGCATGAGGCCCAACCTCATGGTTTTAATGAATATTTCCATGTGCTAATTAATTATAAATGGTCATTATCTAATAGAATTTTCAAGAAGCAAAGAAAGAAGAGAAAGAAGAAAAACCAAGAACACCCAAAGGGACCATTTCGGGTTTGGCCATAGGAAATTCACCCTCAAAATCTTGCCTCTAAAATTATTTTCTTGTTGAATTCCTACTAATTCAAGGTCCCTCTACAACGTGGCGTAGTTATTTCGTGGAAGATAGACCGCCGGTTTCCTGGCTGCTTTTAACAACTTGGGCAAGTAAAGAAGATTGGAGGAAAAGGTAAGGATTCATTCCTTTATATGTTATAAAGCCTTTGTTTATGTTGTAGTATGTAGAAATGAGTAGAAAGTATGGGAATGTGGAAGTTTGTAAAGTGAAGATAGGAGTGTGGCCGTGTGTGTATATATATGTTGTATATTCACAATGAGTTGTATTCTAGTTGTGAGTAGGTGGAATTAATATTGGAAATGAAAGTTGAATGAATTTGGTGAAAGTTGGAAAATCTCCATGTTAGCCGTGGGAACATGTATGATGAAATGGAAATGGATTAATGTTGTTTAATATGTTAATTGCGTTGTTGTGATCCTTGCATTGTAAACGTAGGAAAAATGATGTAAGTTGCATTGAAATGGAATGTGGGAACTTATGTGGTTTTCTTATGATTTTATGACATTATGGAATTAAGTTGTTAAGGTGCAAATTATGATCATCGTGATGAACTTAAGATGGAAATGTGTTATGAATGTGTATGTTAAAGATTAGAAGAATTGGATAAACTATGGCTTTGGTGGAATATATATTTTGTATATCTTGTGTATATAGTGTAGAAATGATATGAAATGTTTCCGAATGGCGTTGTAATGATTTTGATTAGTAATGAATGTGAGTATGATGGTGTTGATTTGAAGATTTGAAGTCGGGATGGAAGTTATTGCATTATGTTAAGAGAAGACTAGTTGTGTATCGTATTGTGTCGTGTTGTGGTTGTTGATGTTCTTGTGTTGTTGTTGGGTTGTTGTTGATCATTTTGAGCCGAGTTGAATCTCGGGGATGCTATATGTATAGGGGAGATGCTGCCCAAATTTTTATAGAACAATATTGGTTAAGCTTGGAAATTGTAAGTCTCATGAATAGAATCGGTCAATGTGACCATTTGCGTATTTTTTGCGAAACGGGAAGTGAATTTGGAAAGGCGTAAGGAGCATAAAAGGTATGTAAAGCTCTACCTATTCTTCTCTTGGCATGTCTTAGATGTAATAGGATTGGATTTTGACCTCTGGGACCACTCTATTCTTCGGAATCTACGTCTAAAAACGCCCCTTTTCATTCAAGAGAATTGAATTGAATATGTTACGAATAGTTAGAAAAATTGCCTAAACGTTTAGAACTTGTACAAATAAGACCCGACTACCCTAAAACCCTCACCAAAGTTGACATCATGAAATGTAACGTACGTAAAATTGTGTACGCCACCTCATTCACCCGAGGCGGGCCCACTTCCCGCATTTTTCCGATTTGTTCCGTTTGGCTTATTTTGGAATAAAGTTCAAAGGAAAACTCTTGGCTACTCTCCTAACTATTATATGACATTCGTTTGAATTATTTTGATAAGCCCCATAATGTATTTTGAAACATGAACATGATTACAAAAGCTTATTTTGACATATGCTATTGTGATATCCGAAATGCATACACTATGGTTACTACCCGCTCTCCGTCATATGGTTTGTCATCCGAATTATGATACCGAGTCCCCGTAAACGTGCTATATTTTATTTCGTATATGGTTTTCACTACTCCGCTCGTGCGAGTCGTTATGACATCTTTCACCGCGTCCCGGCCTGTGGCATGTATTCGTGCAATTCCACCGCATTGTTCACCGCGTCCCTCACTAGAGGGTCGGGCATGTTATATATATATATATATATATATATATATATATATATATATATATATATATATATATATATATATATATACACATATGATGATGATGTGATGACGGGAGGTGGCCGGTGGATGGCATATGATGATTCCTTTCACCGGCGTCCCTCATAGAGGGCCGGGCACGTTATATGCATATACATGAAGATTTATTTACCGCGCCCTCATTTGAGGGCCGGGGCATGTTATGTATACCTATGTTCATGATGATTTCTTTGGTTATGATACTCACTCCATTAATGATTTTGAAAACATGAGTTAGGTTCAAGGTAAGTTTTATGAGATCCGGCATCGTATTACCTATTTGTCCTCTTTGTTTCCGTATGATTCGCGTATCGTGTTTATCGCTTTACATACTCAAGACATATTTCGCACGACCCCTTTCTTCGGGGCCGCGTGCTTCATGCCGCGCAGTGCCGATACACATTCGGGAGCGAGCCGTTAGCTTAGGGTTCCCGTCCAGCCTATCTTCAAGAGCTCCCTTGTCCGGAGCCCGCATTTTGGCAGCCTTTGTTACATTTTGTGTATATTTGTTCGTGGCACGGCGGGGCCCCGTCCCGTCATATGATTTTGTTACTCGCGCAGGTCCGTAGACATGTCCGTGGGTGTGGCATAGTCCGTACGTGCCTATATGCACGTATCGTATGTTCGGGGCGTTTATTCACCGCGGGGCCTTGTCCCGCTCGCCTATATCCGTATCTATGGATATGTTGGCCCTGTGGCCTTTGTTGGTATTTTCCGTGTGTGTAAATTTTGGTTAGTAAGAAGTGCCTGTGAGGAAACTCTCGCCCAAATTTTTCTAAATACCCGAGTTACTATTTTGGCTTTTTGGTACGCACGGTGCCTGGGCCGGCGCTAGTCACGGCTCCACGGGGCGGGTCGTGGACAAAAGTGGTATCGCAGCGGTTAGTCCCTGGAAAGTGTCTACAAAGCCGTGTCTAGCAGAGTCCCGTTTTACCTGTGTTGTGCACCACATCTATAAATGGTGAGGCTACAGGACATTTAGGATGTTGCTTTTCCTTATGATCTTAGATCGTGCGACAGAGCGGTGTTATCGGGATGACTCCTCTCTAACAAATCGGTTATGTTTTCGCCGATGCCTCCGAGAAAGGCGACGGCCGCCCGTAAGGGCAAGTCCATGAAGCAGAGAGCCTGGGCGGGGGCCAGAGAGTGACCAGGGCTCATGCTCGCCCCCGAGCCGATATTGTGCCCCGGCCGGCGAGTTCTCCGCCACCCCATCACCGTCGAGGGCATGAGCGAAAGAAGCACACGTCGGGACAGAGACGCCCCCACCCCGCCCCCGAGAGCCGGGGGTGCCGGAGCCTCCAGCTCCTCAGCCAGGGGCGGAGGATAGAGCTATGAGGATGTACCAGCCGCTACTCGGTGTTGGTAGCAGGCGGTGTCCGCAGGCACCGGAAACAGGACGACCGTGCGGGATGGGGCGTGATGGGCCGAGAGGGCCCGTTATTTTCTCGACTTGTAATCCGCCGGAGTTTTTCGGTCAAAAGCCCGAGGAGGACCCTCGTGAGTTTATTAGGGCGATGCGGCGTACGCCGGCGACTTATCATGGCCTCCGAGACCGAGTCGAGTCATGTCAGACGGGCCGTACGATATAGCGCCCAATTGGTTTGAGTCGCGGAGCTATCCAGGACAGGTGCCCTTCCCATAAAGAGTGACGAAAGTCAGCGAGGCTTTCCTTGCCCATTTTCTACCCGCAGACCGCACGCGTGTCTTGCTGTGTTTACAAGACCGAGGCAAAGTGGCAGGAGCGTCCTAGCATGGGCCTCGGAGTTCGATTCTGGCCGGTGCACGCTCCCTCATATCGTGCCGTATACGGTCGACAAGAGTGCGACCGCATGTTAGAAGGGCTGGATGATTATTTGATTGACGGTACCGTATGTCGATGTTTGACCGGCATGGATATTGCACGAGTACAGCATATGCCCGGGTATGGACAGCGACAGGGGCGTCGGCCGATAGAGATTCTGACAGGGGGCCACCCCAAGAGGCGGCCAGATCGGCCGGGCATTCTCGGAGAGTTTCGAGGCGGACGCCCGCAAACAGACGGGGTATTCGTCCCGCCCGGCCCCACGTAGTGCACCCTCACGGTTCCCGGCAGTGAGGTTTGACAAGACAGGGGGTATTCGGGAGCCGGTCCGAGTTCCGCAGCTTCGGGTCCGTGTGTGTGGTGGGGGTCCCGGCCCGTACGAGGCCATCTATGCCCCAGTGCCCTCAGTGCGGCCGGCGCCACTTGGGGGAGTGCCGTCGCGTCACGGGCGCTTACTTTACATGCGGCCGTTACGGCCATGTTGTCACGCCCCAATTCCATGGGACGTGATGGGCACCCGACCCTTACCTAGGGCCGAGCGAACCCTCAGACTTTTACTGCACATAAATTTTTTTTCAAATCTCTAAACTGAACAATCATATAAGACATAGTGAAGCTTGCAATTTTTGACAAAATCTGTGATTATACAAAATTTACTACACCACACAATTTGACATATCGGCTGGTGGAGCCGCCGACGACCGACATATCACACCCACGACGTCGTCCGCAAAGCCTCTATCGCGCATCCGTAAATCATACGTACAAACTCCGACTTACAAAAGCGTTGCTTAGTAGAGCTTGCCATCTTCGCCGGGAACATCTTCTCGCAATAACTTCAACTCATCCGGGAGTACCGCGCGGCATGAAACGCAGCTCCCGAAGAAAGCGGGGGGTCGCATTTTAACGTGTACCGAGTATGTAAGGTATGCAACAGAAAAATGAACCATAATCGAAACGTACGTACATAACCGGTAAATACTTTACTCGAATACGTACGTTTACCGTTCGTACCTAGTCCATACGCACCGTTCTATATGTCGAAAAGGTACGTAAAAGCAAGTCAACTGTATACCAAAAACGCGTGCTTTACAACCATGCATCGCATGTCCGAAGAGGTGCAAATCGTACGTAATGTTCGTACGATATCGTATATTAGACGCGTACGCACGCAGGTATATCGAATGCACCCGTAACCGCGCCGACACGCGCTGAGGTGTATCGTACGTATTCGTATTCGCAGTCGTATAGACAGAGATGTCGACGATTCATACTCGCAGTCGACGTACGCAGATGTGTCGTAGTAACATGTCCCGCCCTCCCGTGAGGGACTCGGTGGATAGACTCACAAATGTATATCAAAGTCACGGATCACGTACGCATATAACGTGTCCCGCCCTCCGAAGAGGACTCGGTAAACAGGATCATATATCGATTCATAAGTCATATATGCAAATAACGTGTCCCGCCCTTGTTAAGGGGTCGCGAAGTAGAATCATGCATATCGAATCATGTGCCAAGTATACATAACGTGTCCCGGCCCCCCATCGCGGGTCTCGTGAATAATCATAATATGCCATCCCGGCCACCATCCCCGTACCATCAAATCATAAATACATACAGATAACGTGTCCCGCCCGCAAGTACGAGGGACTCGGTGAATAATGCAGGAGTGCACGATAACATGTCCCGCCCGGACTCTGAATCGAATCGTATCGTGACGTACACACGAGATCACATGCCCCGGCCCGGACTCCGTTGAAAGATACATTGAGTCGCGCGCGAGCGAGTAGTGCGTAAACATATGCATATAGAATCGGACTCGATGAATACATACGCTTATTAACATCCGAAGAATCGTAAGTTTCAAGTTCGAGTTAGCATCGGAGAGTTATAAGCATTTGACATGCGTAAACCTCTTCGACTTCCCAACGATCCGTGGTCGTGTATGGAGAACATTATGACTCATAAGGATACTCGCATCGAATACTCGTGTCAATCGTATTCATACCCAAATAGTCATAGCAGAATACTTATATCAAACATTCATACCAAAATACTTAGACCGGAATACTTATGTCAGATCATATACCTATCCGAATATTTACTTTCAAATACCTATAACCGAATGCTTATGCCGTAACATTTACATCGAATGCTTATGTCGAATACTCAAATCGATTATTCATAACGAGCGTTTATATCGTAATAGTCAAACCATAATATTTTTATCCGAGTTACGTACACTTATAGCGAGCTCGGAACATTAGCCAAAGGTTTCGATTTTTCGTGCGGAAGTAAGGCAACAGACGATATACATAGGTCTCGGAGTTTGTGGGCCCACTTCGGGTCAACTGAGGTGACGTACCTTACTTACATAATTTACACTTCATAATGTCATTCATAATAGTTCTAAGACAATCGGGTTCCATTTGTTCAAGTTCTAGGTGTTTAAACAAATTTCAAACCATTAGCAGCATAAATGATTCAATTCTATTGAAAGAAAAAGGGCAATTTCAAACATAGATTCCGAGGAGAACAGTTGTCCCCGAGGTCCAAATTCAAGCCTAACATACCTAGGACATGCCAAAAGAAAGAAAGGGTAAGCCTTACATACCTTTCGAACGTCTTATGCTCGTCCAATCTCGAATCCCGTTTCGCCCCGAATTTGCAAATGGTCATGTTTACCAATTGTCAATAATGGACCTTTTTGCTTTCCAATCTTCCATTCTTCACTTGTCTACAAAAATTTGGGCAGCATCTCCTCGTAATTATTCCGTCCCGAGAATATGGCTCGGCCCAAATCAACGTCAACAAAGAACCCGGGAATTCAACCCGGCCAAACTATCAACAATACCAACCCTATTCTAGCATTAACAACTCCTTACTACATAAGTTAACAATATTCATGCATTCAAGTAACTACATATGTTCAACCTCACCCTTATGATCATACGTTCAAACATCATCCCGAGGCCATTCAAACACGAATTAAGAACATTCCAAGCAATCCATACAACTTCCATAATAATCCATTCACATGCCAATGAACCCGAAGTCACCAATTTCCATAGGAACCACGACGATGCATTTCCTCCTTCCATATTCATAGACTATGTCGATAATTCCATATGTTGACAACATTATTATCATCAAAACAAGGAACTATATTCAACCCATATTGGCTTCCAAAACAGCCCACAACATCTACCATTTCAACATGGATCATTAAGCTTCATTTTACGACATAAAATTCATGTCGACGACAACCAAAATACAAGATAACATTAATTCATTTCATGCACACCAAGCAGCCCCTATTTTCGGCCAACACAATAAACAACATTCCATTAATTTCATTCATCTTCTACACATCACAACAACACATAAACATGTTGAATTCAATTACTCTCCATTCCTACACAACACACACATATGCACGGCCACCCATACATATACACGACTACACTTCAACTTCTATATATTTCCATGATTCTCATTCATTTCCATGCTTCACAACATACACAAATCACTCATAACATATGAAAAATGAGATTGAATCATACCTTGATCCTTCACCTATGCCATTCGGCTAAACTCCTCAACCACACTAACGAATGTTCTTCTTGCTCCAACGACCCTTCCACGTTGACGAGGACGTTCCAATTAGTATAGAGGCTAAGAGAAACAAATTTCCTTGACCAACTCCATGGGGCTGGCCCGGCCAGCCCCTTATTGCCGTTTTTTCCTCTTTCTTTTTCTCTTCACTTCCTCATGAAATTTCTAGAGTTAGAATGAAGAATTATGTCCTATTTTTCATCACTTGTACATATATATATAAGTGGTGGCACATGCCATGCACATGCCTCATTCTTCTTCCAAATTTTTCTAGAGTTTTTCTTTTCTTTTTCTTGAATTATAAAAGATGACTACTAAAATTTGGGCTTGGCCATTTTCTTTCTTTTTTTTTCATCCCATGGCCGGTTGGGCCATCTCTCTTGGGCTTTGCTTGTCTTTTTTTTTTCAAGCCCAACTATTCATGAATCATATTTTGCAAATTTCCGAAACAAATTTCCAAAATTCCAATTTTGCCCTTGGGCCTTCTCCGTTGTTCTCGTATCAATATTTTCCACAAGTAACAACATACACACCACATTAAGTCAAAGCATGGCCTTACTCTTACAAATCACACTTATGTCCAAATTTCCCGTATGTGCAAAAACACGGGATATAACATCCTCCCCCCCCTTTAGAACATTCGTCCTCGAATGTTCAACTGACCTTATGGGGTCTTGTAGTACTTCGGAAGGGGTTCCTTCACAAACCAACAGTTCTTCTTTTCGACTCTACGCACAACATAGCAAAATTTCCTACCATAAGTTTTCTCTTCGCTTTCTGTCGATGCCTTCACATATGGAATATCGTACATGTTCATACACATAGGCACATATAATTAGTATCAACTAACCCACAGAATACTTCCAGACACTATTCAAGCCTATCCAAATTTCAGAACCGTGACATACTTTTCATTTCTTCTTTAATCGGGCCTCGTCGCATGCCGCGTAGCCTTTTGTGGTCTCCAATCATCTCATATAGTCCGACTTCACTTAGGCCATTCGGTTTCTCATTTGTCCTTTGCAACTAAATCTTTGAATTTCTTACTTCTTCCAGTGGGGTCACCCATCCCGAAATTGCTCCCGCCTTTGAAGAATTATGTCCTATTTTTCATCACTTGTACATATATATATATGGTGGCACATGCCATGCACATGTCCTCATTCTTCTTCCAAATTTTTCTAGAGTTTTTCTTTTTCTTTTTCTTGAATTATAAAAGATGACTACTAAAATTTGGGCTTGGCCATTTTCTTTTTTTTTTTTTTCATCCCATGGCCGGTTGGGCCATCTCTCTTGGGCTTTGCTTGTCTTTTTTTTTTCAAGCCCAACTATTCATGAATCATATTTTGCAAATTTCCGAAACAAATTTCCAAAATTCCAATTTTGCCCTTGGGCCTTCTCCAGTGTTCTCGTATCAATATTTTCCACAAGTAACAACATACACACCACATTAAGTCAAAGCATGGCCTTACTCTTACAAATCACACTTGTGTCCAAATTTCCCGTATGTGCAAAAACACGGGATATAACACATGTTATGAGGGATTGCCCGCATCGGGATGGTTCAGGTGGTGCAGCCCAGCCTACTGGGTCGGTCGCTGGTTCGTCCTCTTCGCACAGCCTTGCGCCCTACGGCGGTGGTATGCCCGTACGCACAGCCGTGGTAGAGGCCGCGGCGGAGTCCCGAGTTCCAGCGGTCCTTCGAACCGCGTATTTGCTTTGACGAGGAGGCAGGATCAGGAGGCACCACCGGATGCGGCTACAGGTACATGAATCCTCACTAGAATTTATGTTCTTATATGTGCGTATCTGTGATATAATTGTTGCGTAATAGTGGTAGATGGAAAACCTGAGGGTTAGTAACCTAGTATTTATAAACAACGGTAGTTAAGGTGTGTATATTGTTATTACAGACCCGGAAGTCCAGGATGGAAAGTGGTAAGATCCATAAGTGACCGTGAATAGGTAAAAGCGAGAGAGGGGCGAAATGGTAATTGTGCTACGAGGGCGTCCGGAAATCTGTCAAGACTTTATTTTACTCCAAAGTGCGTGGCGAGGGTCCAGTCGTTAGCTGAACGCGATTATGCTAACGTTAGAGCACTGTATTTCGTTGTAGTCCCGAAGTTAAGCATGCTTGAATAAGAGAAATCCTAGGATGGGTGACCCCCCCCCCGGGGAAGTTCTGAAAGTTTCACAACTTTAGTCATAAGAAGCAATGGAAAGCTAGAGTAGTTCAGAGGATCTAGAATATCCCGAGTAGGCAGTAAATCCTAGAGGTCGCATAGGCCGGAGCGGATGGTATCGGGTAAAGGAAAAGAAGGTGCCTCACTGCACTAGAGTAGGGCCAGTTTGAGTAATGTTTAGGGGATCCTTTGTGAGTGAGATGTTAACAATTATATATGTGTACTGAAAGCGTGTGATACTCCGTGCATGACTGTGTTAGCGGGTAAACGTATTCCGATAATTAACGCGACAGTATACGGGAGGCATTAATCGGACAGAATAACAGAGTTCAAGTGAAAAGAAAAATAAAAGGCATGAACGTCATAAGGTAATTTTATATCGTTTCAGCTATAGGGTAGACTTGGGAAGTAACCGGCATAGTGATATCGTAAAGAGAAAGGAAGTGCGCGGATAAATAGTAAGAGGGATCGGAACATTGAAATGAAGTTCTGGTTCGACCGAGAGAAAAATGCGGATGTAAGAAAAAATGATCAGATAGTAAGATAAGTACACCCCAAAGGGGGAAGCGGATACGAGAAATGTAAGTGCTGATAGAGACAATTAAACCCACAATGCGCTGACGCGGGTGCTCGCCCATCGATAAGGTTCCCTATCAAGATAAGTTAGTAGAGTCCAAGAGCCATGAAAAAGGATAAGAATTAGGAAGGAATGAAGATGGGTTGGACTGTTATCGAGATGATGTGCATATAACGTTACTAATTGGGTATAAGATGATTAAGCAAGATAAACGGAATTGATTGGCGCCAAAAGAGGGAGAAATCATGTATTTCACAAAAGTGTAATAAGACCAGCAAGGAGGAGACGTCTAACTCAAGATAAAAGAGACAAGGATGTTGGATACTAAAGACATGGCTTGCGTTAAGATATTGTGATGAAGTGATAACAGAGGTGGAGATAACTTCAGAGTCAAGAGAAATGGAAAAAAAAATATAATAAATATAAAAAGAACTCGCATGTTATGGTGATAAGGGAAACCCCAAGATCCTTATAAGACCTACGGACTAGTTGAACATTCGAGGACGAATGTTCTAAAAAGTGGGGAAGGATGTTATATCCCGTATTTTTGAACCTCGGATTATCTACTGGGGTGGGGCCCACACACCGAGATTTTTTTTTTTTTTTGGAATAAAGTCATATGAATCACATATGTAAAGTTGAACACAAGTCATGAAGACCTTTGGGCCAGTGGAAGCCCTCCAAACGAATATTTTTAAGAAAACGTTTTCGGGTGACCTGACTTTGAGGGGGTTCGTGGCACCTATTCGGCTGCCAGGTAGGTTATGGCTTCACTTTCGATAGACTTCGGTTAGTTTCATATATTCGTGTATTATAAGGAATGGAGAATGCATTTATAGGAATTGGAGATTTAAGATGTAATCTTAGGATGGTATTGTTGTGTGATTTGTGTGTTCAAGCTTGTGGCTTCCGTAGATTCCTTAGTTGTTTGATATAATTTTTCATTAATATCGGTGGATATATATGACTTGGAAAAGAACCCTATTGTTGTGTCTCATGATGAGAAATTCAATATGTGATTGTGTTATGCCATTACTTGTGAATCTAGTGGATAAATAGGAGGATAAAATACACCAACGATTGTGATTGAGTTCTAAAAAGAGTTGTAATGAATGATTGTAAGTGTAAGGTGAGATTACTTATTCTAAACTAATAGGCTGATTTAAGGAAGTGGTAATAATGTAAATTGACCTGTTGTGTGTTAGGACTAGCTACCCCGTTGTGTTGTGCTTGATAATTCTATTGTGTTGGCTCGATGCCATGAGTTGTTGATAGAGATTAGACCTCGTTATCCGTAGTGGTTCAGAAATATTATTGACATACCCACTATGGTATTTGTGATATTGATATATTGTTGACATACCCACGGTTGGTAAAGGATTAGATATATTGGGACATTGGTATTGTGGATATTGGTATATTGTTGGCATAGCCATTGTTTGTATTGTGATATGATACATTGTTGGCATCCTCATTGTTGGTACTTGTGATACTAAACTTGATTGTTGATACTTGATATACGCATAGTGTTAGGATTTTGAACCTCGGATTATCTACTGGGGTGGGGCCCACACACCGAGATATTTTTTTTGGAACCTCCGTAAAGTCATATGAATCACATATGTAAAGTTGAACACAACTCATGAAGTACCCTTGGGCCAAATCAAAGTGGAAGCCCTCCAAACGAATATTTTTAAGAAAACGTTTTCGGGTGACCTGACTTTGAGGGGCAAAAACGGTATTATAAGTTTGGAATTTGGTAAAATACCAAGAAATAGAAGTTGTAGATAATTGAATTAGCTTTCCATCCATAGGTCGTGAGTTCCCAGGTGATGTCGGTACAAGGGGATACGAATGTTTTAAGGTCGAAAGGTCAGTGGGCTAGGCCCAACTCGGGATCAACCGAGTTGGCCCAAAAAAATAAAATGAAAATTTAGGCCCAATGTTTAAGGGGTGGCCGGCCAAGTGAGGCCCAACCCATGGTTTTAATGAATATTTCCATGTGCTAATTAATTATAAATGGTCATTATCTAATAGAATTTTCAAGAAGCAAAGAAAGAAGAGAAAGAAGAAAAAACCAAGAACACCCAAAGGGACCATTTCGGGTTTGGCCATAGGAAATTCACCCTCAAAATCTTGCCTCTAAAATTATTTTCTTGTTGAATTCCTACTAATTCAAGGTCCCTCTACAACGTGGCGTAGTTATTTCGGAAGATAGACCGCCGGTTTCGTCGTTTTAACAACTTGGGCAAGTAAAGAAGATTGGAGGAAAAGGTAAGGATTCATTCCCTTTTATATGTTATAAAGCCTTTGTTTATGTTGTAGTATGTAGAAATGAGTAGAAAGTATGGAAATATGGAAGTTTGTAAAGTGGGTGTGAAGATAGGAGTGTGGCCGTGTGTGTATATATGTTGTATATTCACAATGAGTTGTATTCTAGTTGTGAGTAGGGTGGAATTAATATTGAAAATGAAAGTTGAATGAATTTGGTGAAAGTTGGAAAATCTCCATGTTAGCCGTGGGAACATGTATGATGAAATGGAAATGGATTAATGTTGTTTAATATGTTAATTGCGTTGTTGTGATCCTTGCATTGTAAATGTAGGAAAATGATGTAAGTTGCATTGAAATGGAATGTGGGAACTTATGTCGTTTTCTTATGATTTTATGACATTATGGAATTAAGTTGTTAAGGTGCAAATTATGATGATCGTTGATGAACTTAGAAGATGGAAATGTGTTATGAATGTGTATGTTAAAGATTAGAAGAATTGGATAAACTATGGCTTTGGTGGAAGGTGTGTATATTTTGTATATCTTGTGTATATAGTGTAGAAATGATATGAAATGTTTCCGAATGGCGTTGTAATGATTTTGATTAGTAATGAATGTGAGTATGATGGTGTTGATTTGAAGATTTGAAGTCGGGATGGAAGTTATTGCATTATGTTAAGAGAAGACTAGTTGTGTATTGTATTGTGTTGTGTTGTGGTTGTTGATGTTCTTGGTGTTGTTGTTGGGTTGTTGTTGATCATTTTGAGCCGAGTTGAATCTCGGGGATGCTATATGTATAGGGGAGATGCGCCCAAATTTTTATAGAACAATATTGGTTAAGCTTGGAAATTGTAAGTCTCATGAATAGTAACCGGTCAATGTGACCATTTGCGCATTTTCGCGAAACGGGAAGTGAATTTGGAAAGGCGTAAGGAGCATAAAAGGTATGTAAAGCTCTACCTATTCTTCTCTTGGCATGTCTTAGATGTAATAGGATTAGATTTTGACCTCGGGGACCACTCTATTCTTCGGAATCTACGTCTAAAAACGCCCTTTTCATTCAAGAGAATTGAATTGAATATGTTACGAATAGTTAGAAAAATTGCCTAAACGTTTAGAACTTGTACAAATAAGACCCGACTACCCTAAAACCCTCACCAAAGTTGACATCATGAAATGTAACGTACGTAAAATTGTGTACGCCACCTCATTCAGCCCGAGGTGGGCCCACTTCCCGATTTTTTCGATTTGTTCCGTTTGGCTTATTTTGGAATAAAGTTCAAAGGAAAACTCTTGGCTACTCTCTAACTATTATATGACATTCGTTTGAATTATTTTGATAAGCCCCATAATGTATTTTGAAACATGAACATGATTACAAAAAGCTTATTTTGACATATGCTATTGTGATATCCGAAATGCATACACTATGGTTACTACCCGCTTCTCGTCATATGGTTTGTCATCCGAATTATGATACCGAGTCCCCGTAAATGTGCTATATTTTATTTTGCATATGGTTTTCTCACTACTCGCTCGTGCGAGTCGTTATGACATCTTTCACTGCGTCCCGGGCCAGGGCATGTATTCGTGCAATTCCACTGCATTGTTCACCGCGTCCCTCACTAGAGGGCCGGGGCATGTTATATATATATATATATATATATATATATATATATATATATATATATATGTGATGTGATGACGGGGAGGTGGCCGGGATGGCATATGATGATTCCTTTCACCGCGTCCCTCACTAGAGGGCCGGGCACGTTATATGCATATACATGATGATTTTACTTACCGCGCCCCTCATTTGAGGGCCGGGTCATGTTATGTATACCTATGTTCATGATGATTTCTTTGATTATGATACTCATCCATTAATGATTTTGAAAAGCATGAGTTACGTTCAAGGTAAGTTTTGATGAGATCCGGTATCGTATTACCTATTTGTCCTCTTTGTTTCCGTATGATTCAGTTTATTGTGTTTATCGCTTTACATACTAAGACATATTTCGTCACCGACCCCCTTTCTTCGGGGCCGCGTTTCATGCCGCGTGTGTACAATACACGTTTGAGTGAGCCGCTTGACTTAGGGTTCCGTCCAAATATCTTGAAGAGCTCCCTTGTCCGGAGCCCGCATTTTGGTACGACCTTTGTTACATTTTGTGTATATTTGTTCGAGGTACGGCGGGGCCCCGTCCCGTCATATGATTTTGTTACTCCGCGTAGAGGTCCGTAGACATGTATGCGTGGGTGTGGCTATGTCGTGCAAGTGTATGTGATATATGTTTGGGCGGTTTATTCCGCGGCGGCCTTGTCGGCTCGCCTATATACGATATATATGGATATGTTGGCCCGGTGTGGCCTTTGTTGGTATTTTTTTGTGTGCAGGTAAATTTTGGTTAGTAAGAAAACGAGGAAACTCGCCCAAATTTTTTCTAAATACGAGTTACTATTTTGGCTTTTGGTACGTACGGGTGCCCAGTTCGGGCGCTAGTCACGGCCTACGGGGTTGGGTCGTGACACATAGCATGCATTCTCACACATTCATGATGCATGGCCGATACCCGATGATGATCCGGTATCGTTGATTGAGTAACTGAATTTGATAAACTCTTTATTTGAGTGATTGTAAAATGGTCGATGTCCGAATATCCATTCCGGAATCGCTGATTTTATGAAACTGATGTTTGAGAAACTCTTTTACTGAGTGATTATGAGAAGGCCAATATCCGAGGTTCAATTCTGGAATCGTTGATACGAGCATTGTATACATTTCGTTATATTCATGATGCATGGCCGATACCCGGTGATGATCCGGTATCGTTAATTCAGTGAAATTGATATTTTGATAAACTCTTTGAGTGATTGTGAGGAGGCTGATGTCCGATGGTTATATTCGGGTATCGTTGTTGGATGGTCGATTCCGATGTTATCCCGGAATCGTTCGTAGTGCATGGACTCCGCGGGTCCCCCAGAGTGGTGCAAGTGAGACTCCCCCTGTGAGCAATTAGCTAGAGTCCCGCCTGTCTGTTTGGCAAAGATACGAGACGGGTAGCACTCAGACTTCGCGAGTCACACTGGGTTGTGCTACCGAGACGTCGATATTTCCATCCTGAGTACATGTGTACACCTCATTTGCATGGCATGGCATTGCATCCATACATGTTGCATTGCATTGCATTGATACATCTTGCATTGCATTATGGCTTGTTTGAGATGATTTGGTGTTTACTTGTGATGATTGGTTTCAGATTGATTTATTCAGACTTGGCACATTTGGGATTAGATGCTTTACTTAGGCAATGATGTGTACATGGATCTGGATTTATTGATTTAATTTTTTGAGGTATCCTATAGATTGTCCGTAAGATTAGCTATATGTTTGGTCTCTATATGATATAGGATAACGAGTGTCTTAATGATGAGTTGACTACTAGACTGAAATGATCGATTTAATGATATGTAAGGTCCAAGATCGTTGTAAGCTTGACCGGTGAATTAGTAGAATGAAATTAATGCTTAAGGGTATTGATATACTGTGTGTGATAGATAGACGTATGACTTGATTGGGTTGTTATCATGTTTATTTGTGAATTCTTTTACTTATATGTGTTACTAACTATTGTCGGCCTATGATACTTACTCAGTACCCATGGATTGTACTAATATTGCACTTACTACACCCTTTTTGGGTGTAGATTGTTTTAGGTGGTTGATTGTGATATAAAGCTGAAATGTGTGGTGCCTATCTGGAAGGCCTCCTCCCACTTCATTCCGGGACAGAGGTTGAGTCTTAGAATATAGTGGTAATCTGAGATTATTAGTCGCTCATGTACTAGTCTAGACCAGGTCATAGGAAAGTGTATCGAGTTTCAAATCATGTGCTGTTGTAATCTTATAAATACTTGAGGTTATTGAATATTTTGTAACGTTCCACTGTTATTTCTAAATATCATTAGTTTAAATAATTCGTCTCTATTTAATTGACGTGCTATTCGATAGAGGGTTC
Source organism: Lycium ferocissimum (assembly GCF_029784015.1). Classification (NCBI taxonomy): domain Eukaryota; kingdom Viridiplantae; phylum Streptophyta; class Magnoliopsida; order Solanales; family Solanaceae; genus Lycium; species Lycium ferocissimum. The sequence continues at coordinate 22,996 of NW_026725983.1, forward strand.
GCCTACCGAGGTGGGAATGGTAGGTGCCCGCGCGAGCCCGAAATGGGTCGTGACAATATCGCTCAAAATTATATCAATATTGGGCTCATTTTGACGCTCGCATTTTAAAACAAAGTATTATAATTTTTATTTTGGCAAAATATTATTTTAAGAAGGCATTTTAAGTTAATTGATACTATATCTTAAAAAATGTGTATGTGTGGTATATTTTAAAAAAGGGGGGAGTAAAACAATATACCCCTCCCCCCCTCCCCCCAAATTTATTTTCCTCGATGGGTCCGTCTGTTATGTTTTGCCCTAGATGTTTTCCCTCTTCTCCCTTGAAAGAAAATGGAGGCGGCGCTAGGGTTCATCCCCTAACCACCGCTCCACCGCCGTGGTTCCACCGTTAAACCCCCATTTTTCGACCTTATGAGGTATGTCCCCACCATTTCGCGTGGTATGGGATGCCATGGGCGAGCCTAAAAGGCTCTAGCCAACTTGTGCCACCATACCACAATAGGGAATAGTGTGTGGTGATTTGCCCAAGGATTAACACCCCATTGTATTGATACACTGACGTGTAAGGTTGAGATTTTTTCTAACGGTCCTGTTGGACCGATTCTGGTACAATTTTTGTCTTTGTGTGTGACTAGGTGCGTTCATGGTTTCTATTATCTGACGATTGGGAATCTTTCGTCCTTGGGTGTACTATTTTCGTATGAATTTAGAATTTGTTTTGCCATTAGTACAATTAGGATAAGATCCCTTTTGTTTTACTTGATTTTGAATTCTGATTTTTATGCATGTGGGAAAATTCGTTTGAAAAGGTCTAGAATCTTCTATTTTTGTCCCTAGGGTAAAATTTCCCCTGCTATAAATAGATATGGAGGGTGGGTGGGGGGGACATGAAGGGGTCTTCTCTTTTTCTCTGAAAAAAAGGGAGGGTTCGAAGGGTTTGAATTTCTTTGATAGTCCACTAAAATATATACTACATATATAGAAATATTACTAAAAAATATAGATATAGAGATACTACTCCAATATAGAGGGGATTACTTTGAAAAACAATACAAAAGAAGGAGATAAAAAGGTTTGATAAAGGTTTTTGAAGGGTTTTGTTCTTTGAGGTTTTGATTCAGTCTCCTCATTTGACTTTTGCCTTTGCAAGAGGTAATGTCCCTATCCCCTTATTTAAATCAATTTCAGTCTTTATATGAGTTTAAATGACTATATTGTTGTCTAAATGTGTTTGAAGTTTTTGTTTCACTTGTTTGGATACATTTTTACCTAGTTTAGTCAATAGTGAAGTGTTGATGTTGTTTAAGGCTGATATAATGTGATTGAGCCTGTTTTGAACCATGGTCGAGGTCTATTTTGTTGTTTCCCCTTCTTGGATTTAGAAATAATAAATGGGATTTAGAGGGTTTTGCTCAATATCATTTATATGAAGTTATTTGAAGTTCCAGTTCCTTTGTTATATGATGTTGTTCATTAGGTTTGAGTATTTGATCCTTCTCTTGTGACTTTTGTTCCTTATGATATGAATATGGTCCTGTCTAATAAGAATGGATCAACTTCACCAACTAGTTTAGTTATTTCAAGTGGTTTTAATCCTAGACATGGTCTCAGACTGATTCTGCTATAAAAAGTTTAAGTTTTTTCCTTTATAAGCCTATTAAAGATTAAGTTTTAGAAGTCAAAATTGATCCTTTCCTAGCATTTGTTGGTTTTGAATCACCCCTAATGGTTTAACTTCCTTTTAAAAGGGTAACTTAAGGTTTTGAAGTATCATTGTTAGTTGAATCTTATGAAGTCTTAAATCTTACTCCTGAATCTGTGTGAATTGCAAATGATTACCTAGAATCTTTTTTTTTATTTTTAGAAAAAACAAAAAAGGGGCTGCTTTTGTTTAGACTATGGTGCGTGGATCTCGTTGTTAGTACCACAGGTTGCTTTCTTTAGTTAGTTACATAAACTACCATGGAATGCTATTATGTTTTAATTTGGACTTTGAAATGTTAAGCAGGCAGACCTTATACATCTTTGTTGCTTGAATAAATAGGAGTACAAAAGAGTTTAAACTAAACCTAGGAAGCAAGAGTAAAATTTAGTATTAGTTCAGCCTTTTGTTCCTTTCCTTTTATGTGCGTTATTTTTTGAAGCTTGGTCTTTAATGGAAATTTCTCTTTTAAAAACAAGTGTCATGAGTTGACCAAAGGTTAAACTTGGCTAAACTTCTCGTCATGATAAAATGGAGGACATAATTTGCTTTTAGAGGATACATAGGGTGTTTGCTATTTGTTTGTAATCTTAGACTTGTATGCTCACATGTTTCTTCATCCTCCTTTGTACTGTTCAATCTAAGTATGGTGTTGGTGACCTAAGAATAGAATCATGATCCCCTATGCCCAAGGTTTAGTTGTTTGTGAGTATTTCTATGTGAATTCTTCTCTGTTTGTGATTACTGTGACCTTATCTGACCTTTACTCAACTTAGGGTAGGTTCATGCACCCATGACTCTTATGACTTGTTTAATCTGGTTCTGATCACCCTCTATAACTGAGTGAGACCTTTGTTGTCTTCTTTGCTTTGTTTTGGACATTTCTTTTTGTGTAAAATTTAAATAAAATCAAATGTAGAATTCTGTTGATGTTTCATGAAGTTGTCTTGGATCTAAAATGACTTTAGTAAATAATTAAGGCCTCTATGACTTAAAACAGGCTAAGATTAGAAATTTAGAAGCCATGACCTTAAACTTGTTGCTTGATCTAGTGGTATCTTTTTATGATATAAATAAAACTAAGTAACTCACTACTATTTAGTTAAGTCTGAGGGGGTGATAAAAAATGCATTTCTTGGAAATCATGTGGAATTTGTTTGTTATGATTGAGGCCAGAGCTGATTGCTTGCCTTCTTACCTTGCTTTGCCATTTCTGAACCTTGCTAAATTATGTGACGATAAAGGGGATCCTTCCTGTAACTTGTTGAACATATTTGAAACTGCCTAGATGGAAAGTTAGTAGAAACTGGAAATTGAAAGATTTTTAGTTAATCTTTGAACCTAGAATAGTATAAGTGTCATTTTGAGCATTGTGCGTGCCTGTCAATGCCTATTCTGTAGCTTATTTTCGAAAGGTATAAGTGTAGGGAGGATGGAGGTTAATTTCCTGTTGAAACTAAGTATAAAAGTCTAAACTATGTTCTTGAGACTACTGTGTGACCTGTCTGCCCCTTTTTACCTATTATTTACCTAGAATGTTTTGCAGTCTATTTTTCTTATGAAACTGTGGCCTTTCAAGTTGGTACTTGAATGTAGTTTTCTGGGAATTGTGGTGCCTAGTGTTCCAATATAGAAGAATGGGCATAGGAGGAAAGGGTTAAAATTAGTCTGTGTAGTTGTCTTTATCTTCTTTGCCATTTGCTTGATCAACTCTTGGCTTATATGACATTACCCTGTCTGTGCTTGTTGTTTGAGAAGTACCATGATTTAATTTACCACTTAGCATTTGAATGAACCACCACAAAATTACTCCATCTCTCTTAACTAGAGTAAATGCTAACCTCTCCCTAAAAAAATTAGAAAAGAAGAACCCTAAGTATGGTCCCTAGCCTATTTTCTGCCTCATTTGATACAACCTTGAACTGCTCATTTCCTTTCCTTCCTATTATCAACATTACTTGTCTAGTCTTCTAAAAAGTGTGCCATGGCTTCCTTACCTATGCTATGTGTGGTTCTGAATTTTGATGCGCAATGTCATGTTAAAACTGAGACCAAAACTACTATTGCTAGAGTAAATAGGACAAATGCACATTTGCCCCTATAGCTGATTTGTAAATTTTTATGATTCATGCACATGAATTCCTACTTCCTGCCTGTTGTTTGGTGCCCATAATAATCTTATTATAATAACTTGAGCCAGGATAGTGTCATGAACCCCAAGACAGTGTCATGAACCCCTTTTTGCCAGAGTTAGGACTAAATGAATCTGTAATTACTCCCATGAAAGTCTCTGGTTATTTGTGGCTTGTCAGGCCCACAGTTGAACTATGTTTGCACTCATGTTGGTTTCACGCTCTCAGAAATTTGTTGATCTTGCCTTGGTTGAGTTCTGTAGGACTTTGTATTCATGTTAAACCTTCATGTTGTTCTTAGTTATGCCGTGATCATCTCCTGAGTCTCAAATATTTGTTGTGCCTTACCTTAAGTTGCTTTTGTATTGCCTAAAACTGGGTATTTCCTTCCCCTTGTGTCTGATGAACCACTCAGTGGTACTTTGCTTGTGTGTTTGACTGTTTAAGCTTTGGGCAGTAGCTAGAACTTGATGTTTGCAATTGTGTGGATTTCTGGGGAATCTGTGTTTTTTGCATGACTTGAATATGGTCTTTAGAGTCAAGTTTAAACTGAATATATGGTGTATATCAAGTGTATATGGAGGGTATGCCCTTTAAAGGTTTTGCTCTCCCTATATAAGTGATACACTGATATTATATCATGTATATCACCTCTTTACACTTAGAAAAATCTAAGAAAAAATGAGTAGTATACCAGCAGTATATTATGTATATCACCTCTGGACATTTAGAAAAATTTGAGAAAAAACTGAGTAGTATAGCTGCGCTATATTATGTATATCGCCTCTTAATATTTAGCAAATTTTGACCTGGGCTAGACACTTAGGCCCTTTACCTGTGTGTGGTTCACCATTATTGTTGTGGGCTTATTTCACGTCTGGGCTGTTTTGCTAGTCTACCGTTCCAAAATATTAAGCGGGCCAGGCCCAATAAATTGTAAATTCATTTTTTGGCTTTGTAAAAAATCATTGTAGTCTTAATTTTGTACTTAGTCTTATTCATGAATGTACACTGATATTAGTCTTATTCATGAATGTACACTGATATTAGTCTTATTCATGAATGTACACTGATATTATGCATACCCGGTTGTATCTTTGCCCATTCAAACCCGTTGGTGGGCCCCAACGGGGTTCACCAATGCATTTAGATCGAGTCAACCCAATTCGGAGCAAAATGAAGCGTACGTTGGATCCATTGAACCCAAGTGCATAAACATTTTCTCTTTTGGGCTTGGTTGGCCCAAATACCCTATCTCCTTTAAATTATGTGCTTCAAATTATTATTTGTGCAAATTACCATGCCTATTGGAGCCCTTAATGGATTGACATATTTTAAAAGTTTAAAAAAAAAAATGAATTTGCTACAAACTTTGGGACATTAATGCAAATTGGGACTGATTTGATTAAAAGGACTAAAACTGCCAATTTTCGTGAAATCAAGGACTGATTTGAACATTTGTGAAACTTGTGGGCTGATGACGTATGGAAATTTGAACCAATATTCAAATTTGTAAGACTAATTATGATTGGTGGACTTAGGCTAAAAAATATAACTTAAACTTAGAAAAGGTAGAAATAAAAAATGGACTCTATATATATGTAAAATACTATATAAACTATATACTTAACCTATTTTCCTATACTTTAACGATTTTTTTTTCAAAACCGTTTTTGGGTGGACTTACGTAGGGTCCTACTTAGGCTAAGAGGTTCTAGTCCGACACCCTAAGCGCCCAATTTTGGGCAAAATTTTACCACTTTTGATTCTTGAAACGCAGTATTTTTTTTTTTTTGACTAATATCTATTTGAGAAAGTATAAAAAAAAACTATTTTTATCACAACCAATTTATATCTATATGGACATATTATTAGAACCCGTAGGTAAACCGCAATTGAGCGGATCCTTAATACCTGGGTGCCTAATACCTTCCCTGGGGGATCACCAGAACCCTTACCTAGATTCTATGTTGATTAGGTTTCTTTTAAAATAATCATAAAATAATTGTTTTAAATGAACCCTTTTCGACTCGGTTTTTTCTAATTTCCTAAAAATTAGGTGGCGACTCTAAAACAAGTCCATTTAGAGTACCATTATGTAGAAGGATATTTTTTCCTTTTTCCCGGTACGATTGACAACCGTAATTCCCCGGGACACTTTCCTTTTTAAATGAGGCAAGTGCAAACACGAATCGAAAAAAATAGAACCGCTACATTTGGTGCTTGAAGTAGATTGAACCAATCCTCATTTTGATCTTTAGGTTGCCCCATCAAATGGTAACCTCTCATTCTATCCTTTATTTCATTTCTAGTTATGATTATATATTTATTATGATACTTGTGTTAGTTAAAAATAATTCTTTGCTAGCTTAGTCTTGTTTGATGATTAAGTGGATATTATGTTAATTTGATACCATATGAAAAGATGAAAATAAATTAGAAGTTTGATTCTGACAATGTTAAGTGATCTTAGGTTAGTTAAATTGATATCCTTTATTTCATTTCTAGTTATGATTATATATTCATTATGATACTTGTGTTAGTCAAAAATAATTTTTTGCTAGCTTAGTCTTGCTTGATGATTAAGTGGATATTATGTGACTCTGATACCATTTGACAAAATGAAAATAAATTAAACGTTTGATTTAGACAATGTTAAGTGATTTTAGGTTAGTTAAATTGATAAAAAATAAGATAAAATTCCATCCTTTATTTCATTTTAAGTTATGATTATATATTGTTTATGATGCTTGTGTAGTTGAAAAGGATTAGGTGCTAGCCTAACTTTGTTTACATGATTAAGTGAGTATCCTATGGATCTATTACCATTTGAAAAAATGAAAAATAAATTAGAAGTTTGATTTAGATAATGTTAAGTGATTTTAGGTTAGTTAAATGGATAAAAATAAGAAAAAGAGATTACATTCCTTATTTCATTTTAAGTTATGATTATATGTTATTTATGATGCTTGTATAGTTGAAAAGGACTATGTGGTAGCTTAACTTTGTTTACATGATTAAGTGAGTATCCTATGGATTTATTACTATTTTTGACAACGTTAAGTGATTTTAGGTTAATTAAAATAAGAAAAATAGTAGCTTAAGTTAGAATTTTGACATTGTGTTGATAGGTTTAGTGTGATTTATTCATTCTTGTTAGCTTTTGATATATATATATATATATATATATATATATATAAAACCTTAGTTCTTGTGAGTTTGTTATTAATGCATAGCAACTATTGGGCCTTTTGCATAAATTGTCCTTTTATTTATAAATATGATAATTATGGGTTTGGTTTAAAAGTATTGTAATACATTTTTTGGCTTTGTAAATTAAATAATTGACCTCAGCCTATTACTAATGTTTTGTACACCTATCTTTTGTGACCTCCCCAATTTGTTGGTGGATCTTTCGAGGCCCGCTAACATTTCTAGATCGAGTCAACTCCTATCATAGAAAGACTAAAGCATTGGAGCATAATTTAGAGCGGAAATACTTATTTATGCATTTTTCTATTGGGCTTGGGGCCCAATTCCCTACTCTCTTTATATTATTTACTTGATTATATATATGTATGCTTGTATATAAATTGGAACCTTGAATGAGATTATCACGCCTAAGAGTTGCTAAAAATTGATTTTCAAAATTTTTAAAAAAACCGTTTAGGCAAATTTAGGATTGCGGATGATTTTGAGGATTTTGGATACCTTTGATATGATTTTGAACTTATAGGCAAATTTTAGGACTACTATGATTGATTTGAAACTTGAGTTGGAAAAGATGTTTTGTAAACTTGGATTATCATTTTGGGTGAACTGTTTTGACTATTAAAAGGCTAATGAGTTAACTTTGAGACTTTTTGTAAAGATTAAAACCAAGAATTGGATAAAAGTTCTAAAAATATGACTAACCTATGGAGTATATTAGTATGCCTATAAAAACTATTTTCAAAAACTATTTTTTCTAAAAAGCCTTTTTCTAAACTCAGGTGGGCTTACGTAGTGTTCTACCTGGGTTAATACCTTTGGGTTTTAACCTAGGTGTTCTAGTCCAAAATCCAAAAAACGCCCAATTTTGGGCAAAACTCTACCATTTTTCGTTTCTTGAAAAGGAGTGTTTTTGGCATGAATGACTAATTTCTATTTGCGGAAATATAAAACAAAAACTATTTTTATCACAAGCAATTTATATCTACAAAGGCATACTATTAGAACCCATAGGTCAACCGTATTTTACGGATCCTTAATACCGGGGTGCCTAACACCTTCCCCGGGGGATCACCAGAACCCTTACCCATAATTTGGTTAGATTAGGTTTCTTTTAAAATTTAACCGTTTTAAATGAACCCTTTTCGAATTATTTTTTCTAATTTCCTAAAAATTAGGTGGCGACTCTAAAACATTATCCATTTAGAGCACTATTACGTAGAGGCATATTTTTTCTTTTTCCCGGTACGATTGACAACCATACTTCCCCGGGACACTTTCCTTTTTAAATGAGGCAAGTGCAAATGCGATTCGGAAAAAATATCGAACCGCTACAATATATATATCTATTGCATTTATATTTTTTGTAATATATTTTGAGTAAGAGTGTGTATAGGCTACTAAGTTTTTGAATATATAAATCAAACCTTAGGTTTTTTTTTTTTTGGGTGCTAATTTTCGAACTCCCTCTTCTTCTTTTTTCTCTTTATTTTTTTTTTTTAATATCAATAGCCATTCTATTTATAGGCAAGCAAATTTAGAACTCTAGGGACAAAAATAGGCCATTTGGCCATGGCTTTTCCCCCCAAAACCCTTAATTTTCAAAAGTCCTTATCCATAATTTCAAAATCAAATAAGACAAAAATCCAACAAACAAATTTGTACCCTAATTAGAATAAGACAAAATAATTTCAACAAATTCGTACTAGGATAGTACACATGACCGTACCTTTTCCCCCAAAACCCTTAATTTTCAAAAGACCTTATCCATAATTTCAAAAATCAAATAAGACAAAAATTTCAACTAACAAATTTGTACCCTAATTAGAATAACACAAAATAATTTCAACAAATTCTTACTAGGATAGTACACATGGCAACAACAATCATGCAAATAGTACCAACAAAGGTACAAATGAATAAATTGTACCATACAAGATAGAAAAATGACCCTTCCTTTGTATAATAAATCATATGTCATAACTAGCTATTGGATTAAAATACTAATATATAATAATTATTTGAACCAATAAAAATCATAATTTGTAGAATTAAAATGCGAGCTTTAAAACGAGCCCAATATCGACATAGTTCCAAGCAATATATCAAATATGTGAAAATGCAGTTAAAATGAGCCGTAATTCACACGTCGTTTTTAATTAATAATTTCCCGAATTAGAAGGAGTGAGATGAAAGTAAATAACTCGTATTTCTTGTAATTGTCAGTTTTTTTCCAGGAAATAATAGTTAAACGTCATTTTTGCTATTTTCTCGGGATTTTTGAAATTTTAACTTTTAAAGGGTGCATCCTTACTCTGTCTTTGGCTCGGAAAATTTGAAAATTACGCACCTTATGAGGTGAAAATTAGGTGTCAACAGTAAGAAGTACATGCTAGTTATCGTTGATGACTATACAAGATTTACCTGGACCTTGTCGTTGGCTTCCACGGATGATGTCACGACCCAACCAGAGGGCCATTACAGGCACCCGGGGCTAATCTACTGAGTACCTCTAAGCATACATCTCATAATCATTTCTGGATGGACCCCAAAGGTAGCTCATGGTTTTCATAACCTATAAGGACATATATCACAACATAACGGTGCACCTCTATACAATAATCAACAATTATGCCCATCATCACTAGCCGACAAGCCTACCAATATATTATACAATAATATGAACTGGTAGTGTTATAAATCATCTAACTATACACACGTGTCTACAAGCCTCTACATAGAATACAAATGATCATAAGGACCAATACCAAATAAACTGTAGCTCCGAAATAGGTGGAGTGCTCCTGAGAATCCGCTAATAGAACACCTATGGATCTGATCCGTCTCTCTGCCTACCTGCGGGCATGAGCACAGCGTCCACAAGATGGGACGTCAGTACGAATAATGTACTGAGTATGTAAGGCATGAATAACAACATAATATAGATATGAAAGGTAACATTGAATAAGAGAGATAACCTATACATCAGTGTAACACCTCGTGCATTCGGGCTAAGATTTGACTCATAAGACGGGGGTATAATGAACCCAATTTGAGTAGTGTATAAATGGTGTTTGAAACTCAATCAAGACATGAGAAGAGTCCTTGAGCAAAGGAAAGTCGGAAGCTACCCTACGAATCGTGTTTTCAAGTGAGTTTGCACCATATCTCAATTAAAATGAGTATACGAAAAAAATATGTAAGCAATTTGGGAAATTCCTTCTTGAAATTTGTAGACCCTTGAAATACCTTTCCAACGGTATATTATGGAGGTCAAACAGACATCTGTACAAAAAGTTATGCCCGCTTTACTAAAATAGTGTTCTGCCAATTTACGGCGGAATCTACGGGCCTTGAAAATTATACGAGCCGTATATTTAGGCTGTAAAATTGGCCCAGAAAGCCCAAATCACTGTAATTGATTTATGGTGGGATATACGGTCTGTAAAACTTTTATGGGCCGTAAAATAAGGCGTAAAATGGGTCCGACAGCAATTTTAAAACTTCATTTTAAGGCTTTTTCACTTCATTCTTCACACCCCTAAGCCCTAGAACGACCTTCTATTCTCTCCCATCATCAAGAACACTAAGGCAAGCCTATTCTAATCATTCCAAGTCAATTCTAATATATATGCTTGTAATCTAAACAAGAATCATCATTCCTAACCTAGGATTTTCAAGAAAACCCATCTCAAGGTTCAAGATTCAAGATTTTGGAAATCTTCTTCAAAGTTAAAGTCTTTGATTCAAGTTTGGAGCATTATCAGGTATGTAGAGTTACTATCTACGTGTGGGAACATCATTGTTTTTGCCCACGCCTCATAATCCATAAATTATGATTCTCTACTAAAACTAGGGTTTCTATACCATGCTCATGATAACCCTAGGTCCGTGTCCATGATTATATTATGTATGAATTATTATAATTCCATTAGTGAGTTCTTAATATTTCTTTTTAATTATTGAGAATCCATCCGTAATCTATGAAAACCCATATCTTGTATTCCATGGGTTCTTGCATGCATGTTTTTAAATAAAAATGCTTATTTCATGAATATCCTACATGCCTACAAGTTTTCATGCAATTGTATTATATAACTATCTTGATGCCATGACTCAAGATACATACATGCTAAATACAAGTTATTTCATGAAACTATGTTTACAAGTTATTTCATTAAACCATGTTTACAAGTTATTTCGTGAAATCATGATTACAAGACAAGTACAAGTTAATTCACGAAAATCATGGGCTTCTTAGCCAATTATATCATGTTCATATTTTTGAGAGTTGCACGAATTACCGAGAAGGCTCAGATAGCCTGAAACTACGTGGCCACCGTAGGACAAGGATCACTCCGCCCAGTTAGGACGATTTCCTTAATTTGACACTTAATGGATCCATCAGGCACGTTACCACCTTATACCCTGGCAAGGTATGGGGGCTCTGCTGGTCCGGCGAGGTACCAGACTCCACGTATCCACGTGGTGATATCATGTTGTCGGTTTATGAAATGCTCTCCCTACTTATCATGTTTTACTTATGTTATATATATATATGTACCCATGCTCATGCTCATGTTCATGTCCAGGTTTTCAGTTTCAGTTCTTATCATGTTATTCCATGTCCTATGTTATTTCTTTCAGTTGCTTTACATACCAGTACATTCAATGTGCTGACGTCCCCTTTTATTGCCCGGGGGCCTGCATTTCACGATGCAGGTACGGATTTACAGGACGACACCTCTGCTCATTAGGATCTGTACGTACTAGCTTATTGGTGAGCCCCATCTCATTCTGGGTTTAGGCATTGTCTTTCTTTATTTATTTTTGCATCTAAAGGCATGCTGGGTGCCTTGTCCCAGCAAGTATATTACATGTTTCAGACTCATGTTAGAGGTTTCATAGACAAGACAAGTGTCATGTTAGACTTCCAGAGTTGGTTAGCCGATTTGGCTCATTTATGATATTGTCCGCATTCATGACTTAATCAAGAACTTATGTTTAATATTATGACTTACTATGTTTTATAAAAGCTCATCATGCACTTCACGCTATATATCTGCTCATGTATGCCTCATGATGATTTAGCAAGCCATGTGGTTCGCTCGGTCACATACAGTCAGGCACCGAGTGCCGTGTTATGCCCAGGCCATGGTTCGGGGCGTGACAAAGCTTCGTATCTGTGCCTAGGTTCAAGTGTCTTTAGGGAGTCTATGAAACCGTGTCTAGTGGGGTCACTTTTATATGTGTGAGGGCGCCATACATATAAATAGTTGACCACCATGAAATTCAGGATTGTCTCACTTCTTTCATATTCTAGATCGTGCAGTTAGAGCAGTTCTTTTAGGATGCCTTTCTAATTCGTGCGTGTACGTATTTTGAGAAAATGCCTGCGAAAAGAAAATACACCAAAAAGGATATAGCCACCAGCCACCAGCCAAGGGGCTATTGCGGAAGCAACTCGCGAAGAGACCGTTCCGACTCAAACAACAGTCCCAACCGCTCCTACAGTTACACCTCCTAGTGATTTGGATGGGGATGTTAGGAATGCTATCAATATGCTCACACACTTGGTAGTAGCTCAGGCCCAACGTCAGGAATCTGGGTCAAGTTCAGGAGGTAATGGAGATTCTTCTAAGACTAAGGACTTTCTCAGGATGAATCCCCCAGTCTTTACGGGGACAAAGAAATATGCGGACCCTCAGGACTACATTGATTCTCTCCAAAAGATCTTCAGGATTATGACAGTTACAGAAACCGAAGCAGCTACTTTTGGAGCTCATCAGCTACAGGGCATTGCTAACACTTAGTATGAATCTTGGGAATTATCCCGAGGTGAGGATGCACCTGATGCTACATGGGATGAATTTACAAGTGCATTTTTGGACCACTTCATGCCAATAGAAGTCAGAGAGGCTAAGGCTGAGCAATTTCTGTAGCTTAAAAAGAATGGCAGGTGCCTTAGGACTACTATTTGGAATTTGTCAGTCTGGCTAAGCATGCTCCACATATGATACCGGATATGAGGGCAAGAGTGAGGAGGTTTGTTGGAGGACTTGATTCCCATTTGTATGATGGGGCCAATATTACTACACAGAATGAGGGAATGACCATCTCTAAGATGGTTGCTTTCGTACAGGGTAATGAGACAAGGCTAAAGGAGGAGGAAGCCTTGCAGAAAGAGAAAGACAAGGAATTCAACAAGAGGGTCAAGTCTACCGGACAGTTCAGCGGGAACGAGAACAAGAAATTCTTTAAGAACAGGTCAGCAGGACCTGCTCCGTCCACAGCAAGTGCCCCACTCCCCAAGTTCCGTAATGATAAGAAGTAAAATTTCAGGCCATCAAGTTCTTACTCTCAGGCTAGTGTGGGTCAGTCGACTTATACTCATCCGATATGCGGCAAGTGTAACAGGAGACACTTTGTGAGTGTCGTGTGGGTACTGATGCCTGCTTTAGATGTGGTCAGAAGGGCCATTTTCGTAAAAGACCGTCCATCGCCCGCACAGTACGGGAGGTAACGTGGCGCAACCCATCGGCAGCCTCTCGTCACAATCGTGCCCCGCAGGGGCATGGAATGGCAAGGCCCGCAAACGTGCGGTGGTCGAACCGTTTGTATGCATTGACAGTCGTCAGGATACGCGCAGGCTAGAGCGAGTATGTTGTCATAGGTACACCCACGCTTTTCACTTTTGAAGTATATGCCCTTATTGACCCAGGATCCACCTTATCTTATGTAACCCCTTTTGTTGCTAAGAAATTTGGGTTTGAACCGAAAAAGTTACATGAGCCCTTTGAAGTGTCTACCCCAGTGGGAGAGTCAGTCATAGCTAGGCGTATTTATAGGGGTTGCCCAATTTTAGTCCATCGCCGTAGAACCATAGCTGACTTAGCAGAGTTAGAGATGGTAGACTTTGATGTGATCATGGGTATGGACTGGTTAGCTTCATGTTATGCCACAAGATGTTGTAGAACTAAAGTTGTAAGATTCGAATTTCCTAATGAGCCGGGCCATACAGAACGGGAGGGTAATTCGGTAGTACCCGGAGTAGATTTATTTCTTACCTAAAAGCCGTAAAAATGATTTTCAAAGGTTATATCTACCACCTAGTTCGAGTCAAGGATTCAAATGCCTGTGCTCCAACTCTCCGTCCGTCCTGGGCTTGTAAATGAATTTCCGCAGGTCTTTCCCGAAGATCTTCCAGGAGTCCCTCCTGACAGGGAGATTGAATTTAGAATTGATCTACTTCCCGATACCCAGCCGATATCTATTCCACCATATAGAATGGCTCCAGCAGAGTTAAAAGAGTTAAAAGCCCAATTGAAAGATCTTCTTGATAAGGGGTTTATTAGGCCTAGTGTTTCGCGTTGGGGTGCGCCAGTCTTATTTGTCTGAAAGAAGGATGGTTCCTTACGTATGTGTATAGAATACCGTTACTTGAACAAGGTCACCATTAAGAACTGGCACCCTTTTCCTAGAATAGATGACTTATTTGACCAACTTGTGGCGCCCAATGTTATTCCAAGATTGACCTCGCATCTGCCATATCATCGTTAAAGGTTAAGGAAGTTGATATTCCGAAGACCGCTTTTAAAAACCCGTTACGGCCATTTTGGATTTCTTGTTATGTCATTTGGGTTGACAAATGCGCCAACCGCTTTATGGATCTTATGAACATGGTCTTCAAGCCTTATCTCGACTTATTCGTCATTGTCTTCATTGATGATATTTTGGTTTATTCTCGTAATGAGGCCGATCATGCGTAACATCTCGCAATAGTGTTCATTGCCACGCCCAATTCCGACGGGACGTGACGGGCACCCGACCCTTACCTAGTGGCCGAGCGAACCCGCAGTACTTTCGTACCGCACATAGTCATACTGGGCCCACAGGACACGTCAAAATGCAGAAGGAATTTTTTTTTTTGAAACACCAACATACTCTTCGTCTTTTTCAAATCAAATAAAATTTGCAACCACAACCAAATCTATAAACACATGACATTCATAACACAATGCGTACTGAAACATCGGCTTATAGCCGCTTACAAGCGGACATCTCATACACACGACGCGGTCCGCAAAGCCTCTAACATAACTCGAATACCATACAAAGCATTCCCGACTCGGCAAGAAGACCGGGAGGAAATGGAGCTCGCCAATCCAAATTTTAACACCTTCCGCTAACATCATCTACTCATCTGGGTACCGCGCGGCATGAAACGCCCCCGAAGAAAGGGGGTACGGAATATGTACCGAGTATGTAAAGCGTAAAATACAGAAGATGAAATAAAGTGTACCAAACGCGAGCATACTAGTCCAAATACCAACGTACTTACACCGACATCCAAGTCATACATACACAAATCATACACACATACCGCGGCCGGAACCCGGCGGTAATATCACATACATGCATACACACATATACCGCGGGAACCCGCCGGCTAATGTCGCAAATATATAAGTATACCGCGGCCAGGAACCCATTTCTGTTACAAATATATAAATATCACAAATATATAAATATACCGCGGCCGGGGAACCCAAATCGTTAATATCACAAATATACACAGTTACACTTACATACATACCGCGGTCAAGAATCCAAGCGGTCATGTCACGGCCCATGGTCAAGTATCCGGCCGGACGATATCACACGTACGCATGCCGCGGCCAAGTATCCGGCGGTCATGGCACGACCCGCGGCCAAGTATCCAGCGGACAAAATCACACATACCGGCCCGGGACTCGGCGAAAGAGGTAATAACAATACACACGAGTTTTAATCGTACGTGGCCATACGTATATAATTTCTTTTATTACAAACTCAACAACAACCAAAGCACACCATTCCTTCAAAGCCAAGACAATAGTTAAATCGTAAGTTCTTTTCCAAACATTATTCGAAAACATATCAAACTGAACTTTAGAGATCATAATCACGTGTCAAGGCCACATGCATATGAGTAAATAAATAATTAAGTTGACTTCCAAATTCGGTGACCAAATATATTCACTAACGTCGGCAAGTGCGTAAACAAGTTTCGTCAAAGTTTATCTAATTAGTATACAATGGTTACAATCTTCTGAAATCGTTCTTATGTGTCAAAATGTATTATCAAACTCAATGAGGTAGTTAAAATAACTATTTTATAGTAATCGGGGCGATAGCCAAAAGTTCTTTTTCAAAATCACACAAATATACCAAACAGAGCGACGTAGGAAGATCTCTGAACGCGTGGGCCCCACCTCGATCAAATTGAGGCGGCGGACCCCAAACTATGGTCATTAGGCCTGGCGAGGTCGTAGACAAGGATCCAAGGCCCTCCAATACCATTTAGGCGAACTACGGGTGTTTGAGCAAATATTTCAACAAAACAGACATTTCCAATTCAATTCTACTGAATGAAAAAGGGTCAAAATGAAGCTCGGATTCCGAGGAGTAGAGTCGTCCTCAAAGCTCGAATCTCAGCCTAACATACTTAGGACATGCCAAGAGAAGGAAAGAGCAGGCTTTACATACCTTTGTTGTGCCTCACGCTCGTCCAATTTCAATTCCCGTTTCGTCAGAAATCTGCAAATGGTCATCCTTACCAGTTACTATTCATGCAAGTTAACATTTCAACTTTGGTTAAGCATTTGACTACCGAAATTCCGGAAGCACCTCCCTATAAATATGACACCCCCGAGATTCATCTCGGCTCAAAATATCAACCACAACCAAACAACAACACCTACGACCACAATAAACACAATACAATACGCAACTAGTCTTCTTCTTACCTAATGCAATCGCTTCCATTCCGACTTCAACTTTCAAACCATCATCACCATACTCACATTCATTACCAATCAAAATCACTACAATGCCATACGGAAGCGTTTCATAATATTTTTACAATATATATATACAAAGTATGCACAATATACAAACTTTCCAACATAAGGCTAAAATTCTCATTTCAACTTCATACCTTCAAATCCATACCAACTCAAACCATTAAACCTTTATTAATGTTATAAGAATCATAACGACACAACCAACATGTCAAACAAAACAATTCATTTTCATTACAATGTTTCCATAGCTCACGGCCAACTTCCATATTCCTAATTTCAACCTAACTCATTCAACTTTCATTTCCAACATGAACTCCATCAAAACCACAACTAAGACACAACACTAAATTCAACTTACCTTAACACACACACACGGACAAAATCCAACCTACACGGCCAACATCAACTCCAACATTCTATAAGTTTCATTCTCTTCTACATAACACAACAACACACAAACATGCTAAGTACCATTAATTCGTTACTTCTACATGCAAAACACATACACGGCCTCTTATATACATGCACACCCATCATGCAAACTTTCATATTTCCATAAACTCTACTCATTTCCATATACTACAACACAAACAAACCTTCATAACATGGGTAAAAGGGATGAATTCTTACCTTTTCCTTCCAACTTCTTCACTTAACTCAAGTGTTGAATTGATGAAACAAGGACTCAATCTTCCAAAACAACCACGCCAAGTCGGAAAGGGACCTTAAATTAGTTTGAATACCACAAGAAAATAATTTTTGAAGAAAGATTTCCAAGGGACAAATATTGGAGGACATGGCCGAATGCCATGTCTCCTTGCTCTTCATCTTTTTGTTATTCTCCTTCTCTTATTTTCTTGAAACTTCCAAATGATAAGGCTCCCTTATATAATTGTCACATGGAAAATTAATTAAGTCAAGTGGGCTTGGCCATACATGGCCGGCCACCCTCTTTATTGGGCCTCATTTTTCTCTTTTTTTTTTTTGAGCCCAATTGGTTATAAATCTCGTTTTGTAATTCCCGAAACAAATTCTCAAAATTCCAATTTTTGCCCTTGGCCTTCCTCAACATTTTCACATTCAATATTTCCTTAGACATCACATGCACCTTAAGTAAGATCCATCTAAAGCCTTATTTCTTACCATTCCGAATTATCTCCAATTTTTCCGAATACGCACAAAATGCGAAATATAACACCAACCTTACTCTTAACACTTCATACCATCGAAAGATGAATATACGACTTATACTTTAAGGCAAAATCAACAAAATCGGAAATTGAAAGTCTTGTCTTTAACTCGTCGCAAACAACTTAAAATATTCCGACATACAAAGTACGGGTGTGTAACGCTTGCAGTACTCTTAAAGATCGCGAACTTTTTGCAAAATTCTCAAAGTGTGAGTTTTGGCTTAAGTCGCTGGCATTCTTAGGCCATGTGATCTCGGGAGAAGGTGTTAAAGTTGATTCTCTAAGATTGATGCGGTAAGGAGTTGGCCCTGCACCCACTTCGATATATAAGGAGTTTCTCTGTCCGGGTGCTATTATAAATGTTTCGTTGAAGGATTTTCCACTATTTCTGCTCCGTTGACTAAGTTGACCCAGAAGAAGGTTAAGTTCCAATGGTCAGATGCCTATGAGCGAAGCTTTGAAGAGTTGAAGAAGAGATTGACTTCGCTCCAGCTTTGACGCTACCGTAAGGAACCGAAGGGTTCGTGGTTTATTGTGATGCTTCGGGAGTTGGTCTCGGATGTGTCTTAATGCAAAGATGGTAAGGTTGTAGCTTATGCATCTCGTCGCCTCAAGGTTCACGAAAAGAATTATCCGACTCATGACCTAGAGTTGGGTTCGTAGTTTTTGCACTTAAGATATGGCGTCATTATTTGTATGGAGTGCATGTTGATATTTTCACGATCATAAAAGCTCGCAAGATATCTTCAAGCAAAGGGAGCTGAATCTTAGGCAGAGAAGATGGCTCGAATTGCTTAAGGATTATGATGTGGATATTCTCTATCATCCAGGGAAAGCGAATGTTGTAGCAGATGCTCTTAGTCGGCGCTCCATGGGGAGTTTAGCCCACATTGATGCAGATAAGAGAGTTATGACCAAGGAAGTTGACCGTTTGGCTAGTCTTGGAGTTTGACTTTTAGACTCCAAGGATGGCGGCGTGGTTGTTTAGAATAGAGCCCTTCTTTATTAGTGGTTGAAGTCAAAGAGAAACAGTTTAGTGATCCTTACTTGTTGCAGCTGAGAGAGGGGATTCGCAAGCATAAGACGATGGCTTTTGAACAAGGGGGAGATGATGGTACCTTGAGGTACCGAGGCAGATTATGTGTTCCAGATGTAGATGGGCTCAGAGAGCGAATCATGTCAGAAGCTCACAACTCCAGGTATTCCATTCACCCAGGTTCCACTAAGATGTACCATGATCTTAAGGAGATTTATTGGTGGAATGATATGAAGAAGAATGTAGCAGATTTTGTAGCTAAGTGTCCGAATTGTCAGCAAGTGAAAGCCGAACACCAGAGGCCTGGTGGCTTGGCTCTGAATATTGATATTCGTGTCTAGAAATGGGAAATGATCAATATGGACTTTGTATTAGGTCTACCTCATTCAGCTAGGAGACATGACTCTATTTGGGTGATCGTTAACAGGCTTACTATGTCGGCGCACTTTTTACCAGTCAAGACCACAGATTCAGTAGAAGATTATGCCAAGCGGTATGTTAATGAAATTGTCAGATTGCATGGGACCCCAGTGTCTATTATATCGTGGTTGTTCACGGCGAATCGGAAATCCTTTCGAAAGGATTGGGTACCAAGGTGAACCTAGCCTTTTCATCCAAATGAGCGTACTATTGATCTGGAGGATATGTCGAGAGCATGCGTCTTGGATTTCAAAGGTAATTGGGATGATCACTTGCCTCTCATTGAGTTTTCTTATAATAACGGTTAACATGCTAGTATTGGGAAGGCACCATTTGAAGCTCAGAGGGCGAAGGTGTAGGTCACCAATCGTTGGTTCGAAGTATTTGCATTTGGTCTATCGTGCGATGGAGAAAGTCAAGTTGATTCAAGAGCGTTTGAAAATCCGCCGTAGTCGCCGTGTCTATGTCGAGGCGCGGACTTAGAGTTTCAAGTTAATGATTGGGTATTCTTAAAGTGGGTGGTGTTATGAGATTTGGGAAGAAAGGGAAGCTTAGTCCCATATATTGGACTCATGCACTTCACGAAAGGTCGGTCTAGTAATGATTGAGTTGCCAAGCGGTATGTTATCCATTGAGGAAGTGTGTGAGACCCATCTCTATTATATCCCGTGTTTTCGCCTATTTGGAAAATTTTGAAATAATTGTGACTTGTGTGTTATAAGGCAATATTTTGATTTTTGCTAATATGACTATGTTGTTTGTGAAATTATTGGTGTAAGGCTAATATTGGGATGTTCGGAGAAGGTCACCGGGGTAAATTTGGAATTTCGGAAATTAGTTTCGGAAATTACAAAACGAGAATATTAATGAATTGGGCCAAGAAAAATTGAACAAAAATTGAGGCCCAAGTTCGTTGTTTCATGTATCCATGTGGGGGTGGCCGGCCAAGGCTAGGCCCAAGCCTCTTATTAAGTGGTCATGTGATTTTCACATGACCTCTAATTGGATATATATCATTGTCCCCTTTAGAATTTTCAAGAAAAATCACAAGAACTCAACTTTGAGCTCTAATACTCCCTCTCGGCCGAACCCCTTTTCTTCAAAAAAAAAAAAATTCTCTAGCCTTGTTGTTGATCAAGAAATCTTGTTCTTCCCATATTTGTAGAGTACACAAGACGCTCTCCAACTTGATATAATTGGTTTGGCGAAAGAGCGACGTTTGCGGCGAAGTTGGAATTGAAGAAAAAGGTAAGAATTCCATTTCTTGTGTTATGGAATAAGTTTGCATGGCATGATGATTAGAGATAGGTGAGAATTATGGAAGTATGGTGTGTGTGTGTATGGCATGTGTGTGTGTGAAGGCCATGTTTGGCCGTGGGCTAGGTGGAAGTGAAAGTGGAATGAATTCAAGTTTGTTTGGCTTATTAGTTGTGTTGTTGTGACCTTTGTGTCGCAAATAACGGCTTAATGACCTAAATTGGTATAGAGATTGCTTGTGTACAATTATGAGAAATTTATGTGAATTTGTATGATTTTTATATAATTATAGAAATGAAATTCTAGATGTGAATTATGATTGTTGTTGATGAGTTTGGAAGAAAGACAATGTGATTTGGAAGCTTTGTTGTGTTTATGGAAGAGTTGGATGGAATATGGAAATTGGCGGAATGCTTGAATTTATAAATATCGTTTGGGACGTTATTGGAATATGTTCGAATAATGTTGAATTAGTTAATGAATATGGAAAATGTTGATATTAGTTGGCTAATGTGAAGTTTGGATGAAAATTGTTGAATTGTGTAAAAGGAAGACCATTTGTGCCATAATATAATTTATAATGATTATTGATGTTGTTGGGTTGTTGTTGTTGATGTGTATTGAGCCGAGTTAAGCCTCGGGGATGTTATATATATAGGGGAAATGCTGCCGAAATTTCGGTAGACAAAAACAAAGTTAAATGAACTCTTAAGCCTTGAAACCTCTAATTGGTAGCTTTGACCATTTGCAGATTCTGAGCGAAACGGGACTTGAGTTTTGGGCGAGCGTAAGACGTATCTAAGGTATGTAAAGCTTCCCACTCCTTCTTTTGGCATGTCTTAGTATGTTAGGTTGATATCGGAACCCCGGGAGCAATTCTGCTCCTCGAAATCCAATTTATAAAATGGCTACTATTCATTCAATCCAATTGAAGCCTAGTGACTCCATTTTGACTAGAAAGCAATCAAACGTCCGAAACCTATGTAAAGGTGATCAGTTCACTTTGAAATCTTTATGTATGATCTTATAGACTCTAAACGTCCATAAATTATGATTGCCACCTCGACTTGACCCGAGGTGGGCCCGCCAACCCCGAGATGCCTTATTTGTCCTACCAGGATCTCTTTTGGATAAATTTCGATAAAGAATCTTCGATTTTGGAATTGTTCCTTATGAAATAATGTTTTGAACCCTATGAAATACTATGTTATGTTTTGGAACCATACGTACCACTTTGGAACTATTTTGTGGAATAAACTTCCGTACCAATTGTTTATCTGACTGTTTTGGTTAATAAATTGACTTATGAAGTAATCAAGTTTTGAAAGGCTATTTTGATATACGAATTGCATTGTTTGCTCACGACTCCGCTCGTGCCTTATTATGACTTTCGTTCACCGGTTCCCGGGCCGGTTTTGTGATCGTGCGCCTTATGCTAAATTCGGTAGTATGCTGTGTTACGGTTTCCGAGACCTCGCCATAGGGCCGGTTACCGTTCTGGAGTTATGTTGTGATATGGCCTATGACATGATTTGTATGATGATATGATAAGATTTGTATGATGATATGATATGATATGTTCGGAGATGTACGGAGATTTGAAACCTTCGGAGTATCTTTGTGTTGTGGCACCAGTGACGGAGAGGTGACCACATTCCTGAGCGTTATGCATGATTTTGATTCGCATTATGTACATATGTTTATTACAGCTTTTGTTATACTGATTCGATATATTTCTCTCCGTATTCTTATTTGCCTATGGTTTGGATTTACGTACCCATGCTTTACATACTCGTACCTCTTTCGTACTGACCCCCTTTCTTCGGGGGTCGCGTTTCATGCCCGCAGGTACAGACGTTGGTGATCCTCCGCTGTAGGCCACTTTCTGCTATATTGGATTGCTCCCTTTGATCCGGAGCGTACATTTTGGTATATATTTCTGTCATGTTTATCCTTATGTACATTTGGACTATTTGGGTACGGCGGGGCCCTGTCCCGTCATATGATTCTGTCTGTCTGTCTAGAGGTCTGTGGACATATTTTGTGGGTTGTGCCTACTTCTGTATGATTGTGTTTGTATCTGGTGTGTTGGGCGATCCCATTCGCCGCGGCGGCCGGTCCGCTTATGTATATGATATTTTGTTGGCCCTGTGTGGCCTTTGTTGGTATTTTCTGTGTGCAGGGTTATTTTGGTTAGTCCATATAACAAAGGAAACTCTGCCGAAATTTTTTGGAAATCACCTAAATTTGAAATATAGCCTTATCGGCACGTTATATATTGGATCGCGTTCGTTATGTTTTGAGATAGTGTTTGATAGATATGTTTGGGTGCCCAGATCGGGCACTAGTCACGGCCTACGGGGTTGGGTCGTGACAAAAGTGGTATCAGAGCGGTTTGTCCTCGGAGTGTCCACAGATCGTGTCTAGTAGAGTCTTGTTTATCGGTGTGTTGTGCACCACATCTATAAACAGGAGGCTACAGGACATTTAGGGTGTTACCTTTCTTTGAATCTTAGATCGTGCGTTAGAGCTATGTTATTAGGATGACTCTTTTCTGATCAATTGTTATGTTTTTCAGAGATGCCTCCGAAGAAGACGACTGCCGCCCAGAAGGGCAAGGCGAAGGCGGATGAGATTAGTCAGGCGCCGAGGGTTACACGGGCTCGTGCGCAGACTAGACACGGTATTGTGCTACATTCGAGGGTTCGGCCACTCCGCCACCCGGGGGGGGCGGAGTAGGTCCCTCGGCAGCCCCGACGATGCGGCGCCGTGCCTCCGGCTCCCCGGCCGGGGCGAGAGGATAGGACACTCGCAGAGAGGCCGTACGGTTATTGACGACGCCGGTGGCGGGTCGAGGTTCGGGGACGCGAGCGCGAGGTGATGATGATGATAGACATGACAGTCTGCGAGTTCGTGAGTTCCTGACATGCGGACCTCCAGAGTTTTTCGGGTCTAAGCCCGAGGAGGACCCCCATGACTTCATTAGGCAGATGCAGCGCGCATTGAGATTGGCCAGGGCTTCAGCGACTGAGTCTGTCGAGTTAGCTTCACACAGATTGCGGGATGTCGCCCTTATTTGGTATGAGTCCTGGGAGCTATCCCGGGGTGAGGGCCGCCGGGGGACCACTTGGACCGAGTTCGAGGCTGCTTTTCTTCGCCACTTTTTGCCCCCAGAGTTGCGGAGGGCGAGGGTTGATAGGTTTCTGCATATTCGACAGAGAGGCCGGAGTGTTCGTGAATATAATATGGAGTTTAATTCTCTGGCTCGATATGCACCAGCTCTAGTGGCAGATATGGCCGATCGGATGCACCGCTATGCGTCAGGGTTGGACCGTTATCTAGTTGACAGTTGCATGGCTATGGCGTCCCAGACTGATATGGATATCGCCCGACTACAGGCTTATGCTCAGGGGGTGGAGGACCGGCATCGGGCAGATCAGTCCTTCAGAGATCGGGATAGGAGGCCGCCCAAGAGGGCCAGATTTGCCGGGTATTCTGGAGATTCCAGAGGCGGACAGTCTCAGTCACAGCGATCAGACAGACATCCTCCTCCGTCAGGCCGGGGTACACAGTCTACCGGTAGGCGATTTGATGGTGCCGGGCCATCTGGAGCCGGCCAGAGTTCCAGAGCACAGGGTTCACAGATGACTGGAGGTTCCAGCCAGTCCCGACCACCCATGCCCCATCTGTTCTCATTGTGGGAGATCACATCCAGGGGAGTGCTACCGGGCCACCGGAGCCTGTTTTTCTTGTGGCCGTCAGGGCCATATTATGCGTGATTGTCCGATGGCGGGTGGTTCTGGTGGTGCAGCTCGACCGACGGGATCAGCCGCGGGTTCATCCTCTACTCCTTCAGTTACACGCCCTCCGGGGCGAGGTGCGCCGCCACCGGCGGGCCGCGGTCGAGGCCGTGGCGGGGTTTCAGATTCCAGCGGTCCATCGAACCGCATATATGCATTGGCCACCCGTCAGGACCAGGAGGCTTCGCCAAATGTTGTCACAGGTATATTGTTGATTTTTCTTCGATCTGTGTATGCTTTAGTTGACCCTGGTAATGTTGTCACAGGTACATTATTGATTTTCTCTCGATCTGTGTATGCCTTAATTGATCCTGGTTCTACGTTATCATATATTTCCCCGCTCGTTGCTAATGAAATTGGAATAATTCCTGAGCCTATCGAGCCATTTGAAGTAGCTACACCAGTGGGTGATTTTATTATAGCCAGGCAGGTGTATAAAAATTGTTCTGTGATTATATGTGATCGTTGTACCAAAGCTGATCTGGTAGAATTAGATATGACTGAATTCGATGTTATCATGGGCATGGACTGGTTAGCTTCCTGTTATGCTAATGTGGACTGCCAGAAAAAGGTAGTTCGTTTTCAGTTTCCAGGGGAACCAGTCATAGAATGGGCAGGCAATACAGCGTCGCCAAAGGGTAAATTTATTTCGTACCTTAAGGCCAGAAAAATGATTCAGAAAGGATATATTTATCATTTGGTTCGCGTGCACGACACCAAGGCCGAAACTCCTACTCTTCAATCAGTTCCGGTTGTGAATGAATTTCCCGATGTATTTCCGGACGATCTTCCAGGTCTTCCCCCTGAACGGGAAATAGATTTCACTATAGATCTATTGCCAGACACGCAGCCCATATCTATTCCCCCATACCGGATGGCCCCGGCAGAATTGAAAGAATTAAAGGAGCAGCTAAAAGATCTACTGGATAAAGGCTTTATCAGACCCAGTACATCGCCCTGGGGAGCGCCGGTATTATTCGTAAGAAAGAAAGATGGTTCGTTGCGAATGTGTATCGACTACCGGCAGCTGAATAAGGTGACTATTAAAAATAAATATCCCCTCCCCCGGATTGACGATTTATTTGATCAGTTGCAGGGTGCCAAACACTTTTCGAAGATAGATCTGCGCTCTGGTTATCATCAGGTACGGGTGCGAGAATACGATATTCCGAAGATCGGCTTTCGGGACCGTACGGCACTATGAATTCGGAGTAATGTCTTTCGGATTGACTAATGCTCCCGCGGTATTCATGGATTTAATGAATCGGTATTTCGGCCATTTCTTGATATGTTCGTGATCGTGTTTATAGATGATATTCCGGTCTATTCCGGTCCGCAAGAAGAGCATTCAGATCATTTAAGAACAGTTCTTGGCACACTTTGGCAACAGAAATTATATGCCAAATTTTCTAAATGTGAATTCTGGTTAACTTCTGTGGCATTCTTGGGGCATGTTGTCGGAGCAGATGGTATTCGGGTCGATACGCAGAAAATTGAAGCCGTACAGAATTGGCCCAGGCCTACCACACCGACAGAGGTACGCAATTTTCTAGGGCTAGCCGGATATTATAGAAGATTTGTGGAGAATTTTGCTTCTATTGCGGCACCACTGACGAAGCTGACTCAGAAAGCAGCAAAATTCCGGTGGACGATGCTCGTGAGCGCGGCTTTCGGACGTTGAAGGAGAAATTAACCACGGCTCCGGTCTTAACTCTTCGGAAGGATCGGACGGGTATGTTGTTTATTGCGATGCCTCGGTGCCGGGATAGGTTGTGTTCTGATGCAGCACGGTCGAGTCATAGCCTATGCTTCTCGGCAACTCAGACCGCACGAGAGAAATTATCCCACACACGACTTGGAATTAGCCGCGGTAATTCATGCCTTGAAAATATGGCGGCATTATTTATATGGGGTTCATGTCGACATTTATACTGATCATAAAAGCCTCCAATATATTTTTAAACAAAAGGAGCTGAATGCGACAACGGAGATGGCTCGAATTGTTGAAAGACTATGACGTTGATATTACTCGTATCATCCGTGCAAAGCTAACGTTGTGGCGATGCACTTAGCCAGTAAATCCATGGGCAGTCTGATTGATGTGCAGCCTGACAAGAAAGAATTGGTCCGTGAGATTTATCAGTTAGCTAGCCTTGGAGTCCGTTTGGCAGATTCCGGTAATGCTGGGGTTTCCGTTCGAGAGATTGCCAAATCATCCATTATGGAGGAAGTAAAACAGCGCCAGTTTCGAAGATCTATTCGGTCCAATATAGAGATGCGGCCCTTAATAAAGAAAAGACCCAATTTGAAATTTCTCCGGACGGGGTGTTATTATATGAAGGCGAGTATGTGTGCCCGACGTTCTTCGGGTCGCGCGGTAAATTTTGGGTGAAGCACATAATGCAAGGTATTATGTTCATCCTGGTTCCACAAAAATGTATCATGATCTTAAATGTTTGTATTGGTGGGACGGCATGAAAAGAGATATTGCAGAATTCGTCGGCCAGTGCCCAAATTGCCAGCAAGTTAAAATCGAGCATCAAAAGCCCGGCGGGTTATTACAGGAGATGCAGATTCCAGCTTGGAAATGGGAGATGATTAATATGGATTTCGTCACGGGTTTACCGCGCACTCTACACAGATATGATTCTATTTGGGTAATTGTTGACGGAGTTGACGAAATCGGCTCATTTTACCGGGACTACTTATTCGGCCGAGGATTATGCTAGATTATACCTTAAACATTCACGTTACTAAAACCCGTCATTTCAAAAATTTTAGAAAAAAACATGAAGCATTTCAACCTAGAGATCACTTTGTTTTTATCCAGGTCATGAAAACTTTCAATCAATCACATAATATACCAACCGACAACATCGAAAATACACACTCTTTCAAAGATCTATAATCGGTTCGCGCTCCTCGACACTCTATCCACGGGACACCGCTCGCAAAGTCTCTAAGATGTACAAATACCATGACATAAGTGCTTGACTCGGCAATACTCCGAACCGAGATGGAGCTCGCCAACCCCGCGGGAACAACTCCTAGCAAAGTCTCTCTTCATCTGGGTGTACCTGCGTGGCATGAAAACGCAGCCCCCCGAAGAAGGAGGGTCAGTACGGGATATGTACTGAGTATGTAAAGCGATTACAAATAATAACCATAGCTTAATTTAGAAGAAAAGAAATCACAATCAAGCTCATTACCTGCAGCCCTCGCTGGAGGAAATATAAGTGTATACATGGGGTCCTAGAACAATCCTTAAGTAAATAATACAAATGAACACACATTCCTTAAGTAAAGGATGCAACCTAACCCGTGTGTCGCCTCCGACATACTAAAAAAATAGCCCCTTCGGACGGCCGCTTCCGGCGCAATAATAATGATGGCCCCTTCGGGCATTGCCGCTTCCGGCATAATGATAATGATGATAATAATAATAATAATAATAATAATAATAATAATAATAATAATAATAATCCCCTTCGGGTGTGCCGGTCCAGCATACGTCTATCCTGGCCCCTTCGGACATGCTGGCCCCGACGTAAAATGATGGCCCCTTCGGGCATGCCGGTCCAACATACGTCTATCCTGGCCCCATCGGACATGCTGGCCCCGACATAATATTTCAAGCCCCTTCGGGCATGCCACTCGTGACATACGGCTACCCTGGCCCCATCGGGCATGCCACTCGTGACATAATGATAGTAATAATAATAATAATAATAGTAAAATCTCGCACCCCTTCGGAGTGGTTTTGAAAGGTCTTAAATAATAAAATATCACACCCCCTTCGGAGTGGTTTTGAAAAGTCTTAAATAATAAAATATCGCACTCCCTTCGGAGTGGTTTTGAAAAGTCTTAAATAATAAAATATCGCACCCCTTCGGAGTGGTTTTAGAAAATCAAGCTTTATACTTTCTTTAGTGTAAAACAAATTTTTTTTAAAAGAAAGCTTTAAACCACAAACATGTCTCAACTTAATCCGAATTAGCATAAAAAGGTTAATGTCCAGACGCAAATCAATGTTAAGACTTGATATACGCGCTCACTTACCGACATCTAAAGGCTAAAACAAGTTTCAAGGTGATTCGGTTACGCTTATGCAAGTTATAGGTGTTTGAACATTTTTCTCAACAAGACGTAAGGATTCTAATTCAATTACATTGAATGAATAGTACTCAATTTCAACTCGGATTTCCATGAACGTAATAACCCCGAGGCTCAAATCCAAACTTAGTACACCTAGGACATGCCAAAAGAAGGAAAGGGACAGCTTTACATACCTTAATTGCGCCTTACGCTCGTCCAAACTCGATTCCCGTTTCGCCGTAATCTACAAATGGTCACATTTACCAATTTGCTATTCATAAGGCTTGAAGTTTCAATCTTAATCAATACTTGTCCGTAAAAATTTGGGCAGCATCTCCCCTATACATACAACATCCCCGAGAGTTAAACTCGGCTTAAATAACAACAACCAACCCAACAACAACATCAAGAACATCAACAACACCAATAAACGCTACAAAACACATATTAACATAAATAGTCTTTCTTTCAACATAATACATCAACTTCCGTTCTAACTTCACACTTCTCAACCAATATCAACGTTTTCATATTTATCTACTAGTTCAAGACCATTCGAATACATTTCAAACACATTCCTCAAAATGTACAAGTTTTCCATCAAACCCTAGTTCATCCCAACTTTCTACAATGGCAACAAAATTACAAAATGGCATTGTCATCTTCCAAATTCATTCGCAACAACATTAATTCACACTTTAGACCATTACTTCCACAATCATATAAAAATCATATAGAATTCATATAATTTCCCATAACGGCATACATGCCATTTCAACGCCAACTTGAGTCGCTAAGCCTTTATTTACGTCACAAAGGTCACAACAATACAATTAACAAGCTAAGTAAAATCAAATTTATTTCTTCTCCACACCACATGGCTCACGGCCACAACCATACTTCACATACACACACGCCATGCACACACACGTCACACTTTCATAATTCTCGTCTAATTCTAATCATCATAACATATAACTTCATTCCATAACTTGAAACATGAAATTCATACCTTTTCTTCAAATTTCAACTTTTCGCAAACGTGGTTCGTTCGCCAAACTCATTATACCACGTCGAAGAGCGTCTTGAACTTAATAAGAATACAAGAGAATTACAATTTTTGGACCAAGATTGAAGGCTAGGAATTTTTTTTTCTTTCCTTTTCTCTTCTCTTTCTCTTGGTCGTTTTCTCTCTCTTTTTTTTTTTTGCTGAATTTTTTCCGGAAAGTTTTGGAACTGTTTTGCTGAAAAAAATAAGGTTCTCGTCCCTTTTAAAAACTGCCAACGTCCGCATCGTAGCGTACAAGATCGTAGCAAGTATCGTAGCAGTACCGTAGCGGTACCGCGGGATTACTTTGTTCCTGCGTCGACAGTTCAGTTTGTAACGTCTATAATTCTCTACTCCGATGTCCTATCAATGAACGGTTTGTTGCATTACAAACTAGACTCGACGAACTTCATTTTAGGCTTTTAAAACACCTTAAAACTCCACATATACTATGAGATATGCGCCTCCATAGTTGACTTACAAATTCGCCCAGCATTTCCTAAATTTTCGTCGAACTTATTTTCTTCAATTTACTCGATCTCGAAATATTCCAACGCACAAAATGCGGGATATAACATCCTTCCCCCCTTTAGAACATTCGTCCTCGAATGTTCAACTAAGCGTATAGGGGCTTAAGAATCTCGATTTAAACTTTTCCTTCTTGTCATCCCCTTTACTCGACTTGTAACATTCTAGATACATTACCTCGTGTCGTCTCTTAATCTTTAACTCAAACCCTTCCTTATTCATCCCATAGCTTGTTTTTCCTTTTCACACTTGCCTTTGTATTCTAGCTACATAAATCACATCATAGCCTTGGCCACTTTCTCACTAGGCCTTACTTACTTTTATGATAATCCCCGTTACATTCACATTATACCTTACAAACCATCTTATCAATACATTCACACACATCACGATTCCTTCCCTCTGTACCCTTGTCTTGGTCATACTATTAAGGCGACTTTTCAAGTCACATCACAAACCCATACCTCATTCTCTCTTGTTAATCCTGAAGAAATTTCGGCAGAGTTTCCTTTATATTTCTTACTGCCTCAAAACCTGTACACAGGAAATACCAACAATGCCTCACAAGGCCAACATACATATACACATATTATATCATATCGCAGCCTCACAGGGCTCCCAATATCATCACCAGTACACAAATAATAAACATATCTCGTATGCCCAACTTTTACGGCACTCGTTACACTTTCCTGTTTACTTTCCCCCTTTAGGCTTTAACTCGTATTTCAATCGCAACCGCAATATCTTTCCCAACATATTTCTCTCATACCTTTGCTTACCTGTATACTTTGTGACTTCCAACATCATCAATCACTTTCTTCTATCAGCGTCATTCTTCAGCTGCAATCACAAATCAGGGTAAGGAGTCCCATCTCCTACGACTTGGCTCTATGGCACGATCTCAGATACGAAAGAAGAGTAACCAACCTAAATGCCCCGTAGCCTCCTGTTTATAAATGTGGCGCGCAACACACCATAAACAAGACTCTTTGGGACACGACTTTGCGCAGACAACCCCTAGGACGGACACCTTTCTGATACCACTTTGTCACACCCCGACCTTACTAGGGTGTGATGGGCACCCGACCCTCCTCAGAGTCGAGCGAACCCTTAAACATTCACGTTACTAAAACCTGTCATTTCAAAAATTTTAGAAAAAAACATGAAGCATTTCAACCTAGAGATCACCGTTTTTATCCAGGTCATGAAAACTTTCAATCAATCACATAATATACCAACCGACAACATCTCCGAAAATACACACTCTTTCAAACATCTATAATCGGTTCGCGCTCCTCGACACTCTATCCACGGACACTGTCTCGCAAAGTCTCTAAGATGTACAAATACCATGACATAAGTGCTTGACTCGGCAATACTCCGAACTGAGATGGAGCTCGCCAACCCCGCGGGAACAACTCC
Organism: Lycium ferocissimum; assembly: GCF_029784015.1. Classification (NCBI taxonomy): domain Eukaryota; kingdom Viridiplantae; phylum Streptophyta; class Magnoliopsida; order Solanales; family Solanaceae; genus Lycium; species Lycium ferocissimum. Next base: position 54,684 of record NW_026725983.1, read on the forward strand.
TAGCAAAGTCTTCTCTTCATCTGGGTGTACCTGCGTGGCATGAAAACGCAGCCCCCCGAAGAAGGAGGGTCAGTACGGGATATGTACTGAGTATGTAAAGCGATTACAAATAATAACCATAGCTTAATTTAGAAGAAAAGAAATCACAATCAAGCTCATTACCTGCAGCCCTTGCTGGAGGAAATATAAGTGTATACATGGGGTCCTAGAACAATCCTTAAGTAAATAATACAAATGAACACACATTCCTTAAGTAAAGGATGCAACCTAACCCGTGTGTCGCCTCCGACATACTAAAAAAATAGTCCTTCGGACGGCCGCCGCTTCCGGCGCAATAATAATGATGGCCCCTTCGGGCATTGCCGCTTCCGGCATAATGATAATGATGATAATAATAATAATAATAATAATAATAGTAATAATAATGATAATAATGATAATAATCCCCTTCGGGTGTGCCGGTCCAACATACGTCTATCCTGGCCCCTTCGGACATGCTGGCCCCGACGTAAAATGATGGCCCCTTCGGGCATGCCGGTCCAACATACGTCTATCCCGGCCCCATCGGACATGCCGGCCCCGACATAATATTTCAAGCCCCTTCGGGCATGCCACTCGTGACATACGGCTACCCTGGCCCCATCGGGCATGCCACTCGTGACATAATGATAGTAATAATAATAATACAGGTAATAGTAAAATCTCGCACCCCCTTCGGAGTGGTTTTGAAAGGTCTTAAATAATAAAATATCGCACTCCCTTCGGAGTGGTTTTGAAAAGTCTTAAATAATAAAATATCGCACTCCCTTCGGAGTGGTTTTGAAAAGTCTTAAATAATAAAATATCGCACTCCCTTCGGAGTGGTTTTAGAAAATCAAGCTTTATACTTTCTTTAGTGTAAAACAAATTTTTCTTAAATCGCGAGAAACCACAAACATGTCTCAACTTAATCCGAATTAGCATAAAAAGGTTAATGTCCATCGCACGCAAATCAATGTTAAGACTTGATAGACGCGCTCACTTACCGACATCTAAAGGCTCGTAAAACAAGTTTCAAGGTGATTCGGTTACGCTTATGCAAGTTATAGGTGTTTGAACATTTTTCTCAACAAGACGTAAGGATTCTAATTCAATTACATTGAATGAATAGTACTCAATTTCAACTCGGATTTCCATGAACAGAATAACCCCGAGGCTCAAATCCAAACTTAGTACACCTAGGACATGCCAAAAGAAGGAAAGGGACAGCTTTACATACCTTAATTGCGCCTTACGCTCGTCCAAACTCGATTCCCGTTTCGCCCCCGTAATCTACAAATGGTCACATTTACCAATTTGCTATTCATAAGGCTTGAAGTTTCAATCTTAATCAATACTTGTCCGTAAAAATTTGGGCAAAGCATCTCCCCTATACATACAACATCCCCGAGAGTTAAACTCGGCTTAAATAACAACAACCAACCCAACAACAACATCAAGAACATCAACAACACCAATAAACGCTACAAAACACATATTAACATAAATAGTCTTTCTTTCAACATAATACATCAACTTCCGTTCTAACTTCACACTTCTCAACCAATATCAACGTTTTCATATTTATCTACTAGTTCAAGACCATTCGAATACATTTCAAACACATTCCTCAAAATGTACAAGTTTTCCATCAAACCCTAGTTCATCCCAACTTTCTACAATGGCAACAAAATTACAAAATGGCATTGTCATCTTCCAAATTCATTCGCAACAACATTAATTCACACTTTAGACCATTACTTCCACAATCATATAAAAATCATATAGAATTCATATAATTTCCCATAACGGCATACATGCCATTTCAACGCCAACTTGAGTCGCTAAGCCTTTATTTACGTCACAAAGGTCACAACAATACAATTAACAAGCTAAGTAAAATCAAATTTATTTCTTCTCCACACCACATGGCTCACGGCCACAACCATACTTCACATACACACACGCCATGCACACACACGTCACACTTTCATAATTCTCGTCTAATTCTAATCATCATAACATATAACTTCATTCCATAACTTGAAACATGAAATTCATACCTTTTCTTCAAATTTCAACTTTTCGCAAACGTGGTTCGTTCGCCAAACTCATTATACCACGTCGAAGAGCGTCTTGAACTTAATAAGAATACAAGAGAATTACAATTTTTGGACCAAGATTGAAGGCTAGGAATTTTTTTTTCTTTCCTTTTCTCTTCTCTTTCTCTTGGTCTGTTTTCCTCTCTTTTTTTTTTTGCTGAATTTTTCTGGAAAGTTTTGGAACTGTTTTCTTTGAAAAAAAATAAGGTTCTGTCCCTTTTAAAAGCGCCAACGTCGGTACTGTAGCTACGAGATCGTAGCAAAGTACTCGTAGCGTGTACTGTAGCGCGTACCGCGGGATTCTTGTTCCTCGCGTCGATATATCAGTTTGTAACGTCTATAATTCTCTACTCCGATGTCCTATCAATGAACGGTTTGTTGCATTACAAACTAGACTCGACGAACTTCATTTTAGGCTTTTAAAACACCTTAAAACTCCACATATACTATGAGATATGCGCCTCCATAGTTGACTTACAAATTCGCCCAAAGATTTCCTAAATTTTCGTCGAACTTATTTTCTTCAATTTACTCGATCTCGAAATATTCCAACGCACAAAATGCGGGATATAACAGTTGCTAACGGCCCAGAGTCGACAGAAATCTTATGCTGATAAGCGGCGTCGACCGTTGGAATTTGAAATTGGCGATCGGGTATTCCTAAAAGTATCACCTATGAAAGGTGTGATGAGATTTGCGTAAAAGGAGGTAAGCTCACCACGATATATCGGGCCGTATCAAATTATTCGGAAGATAGGTCGGTCGCATATGAGCCGGATTTACCATCCGATCCGGAAGCAAGACATCGTATTTCACGTATCGATGCTCGTAAATGTATTGGTGACCCTTCCGCAGTATTTCCAGCAGATGATATTCAGGTGACAGAGGACTTATCTTATGAAGAGCAATCGGTAGCTATTCTGGATCGCCAGGAGAAGAGACTGCGCACTAAAGATGTGCCTTCTGTTAAAGTCCTGTGGCGGAATAATAACCGCGAAGAAATAACTTGGGAAGCCGAGGACGCCATAAGAGAAAATATCCTCACCTATTCCTTGCACCTCAGGTAATCTGAATTCCTAAGTTTGTTACATTGATTGAGAAAAACGATTTATGAATGCTAATCATAAATGTGAACTCCCCCGTTATACTTATAAGGCTTTATGTCTAACATTCGAGGACGAATGTTCCTAAAGGGGGGGAGAATGTTATATCCCGTGTTTTCGCCTATTTGGAAAATTTTGAAATAATTGTGACTTGTGTGTTATAAGGCAATATTTTGATTTTTGCTAATATGACTATGTTGTTTGTGAAATTATTGGTGTAAGGCACCGGAGAAAAATGGGGGTAAATTTGGAATTTCGGAAATTAGTTTCGGAAATTACAAAACGAGAATATTAATGAATTGGGCCAAGAAAAATTGAACAAAAATTCGAGGCCCAAGTTCGGGGGTGGCCGGCCAAGGCTAGGCCCAAGCCTCTTATTAAGTGGTCATGTGATTTTCACATGACCTCTAATTGGATATATATCATTGTCCCCTTTAGAATTTTCAAGAAAAATCACAAGAACTCAACTTTGAGCTCTAATACTCCCTCTCGGCCGAACCCCTTTTCTTCAAAAAAAAAAAAAAATTCTCTAGCCTTGTTGTTGATCAAGAAATCTTGTTCTTCCCATATTTGTAGAGTACACAAGACGCTCTCCAACTTGATATAATTGGTTTGGCGAAAGAGCGACGTTTGCGGCGAAGTTGGAATTGAAGAAAAAGGTAAGAATTCCATTTCTTGTGTTATGGAATAAGTTTGCATGGCATGATGATTAGAGATAGGTGAGAATTATGGAAGTATGGTGTGTGTGTGTGTATGTGTGTGTGTGTGTGAAGGCCATGTTTGGCCGTGGGCTAGGTGGAAGTGAAAGTGGAATGAATTCAAGTTTGTTTGGCTTATTAGTTGTGTTGTTGTGACCTTTGTGTCGCAAATAAAAGCTTAATGACCTAAATTGGTATAGAGATTGCTTGTGTACAATTATGAGAAATTTATGTGAATTTGTATGATTTTTATATAATTATAGAAATGAAATTCTAGATGTGAATTATGATTGTTGTTGATGAGTTTGGAAGAAAGACAATGTGATTTGGAAGCTTTGTTGTGTTTATGGAAGAGTTGGATGGAATATGGAAATTGGCGGAATGCTTGAATTTATAAATATCGTTTGGGACGTTATTGGAATATGTTCGAATAATGTTGAATTAGTTAATGAATATGGAAAATGTTGATATTAGTTGGCTAATGTGAAGTTTGGATGAAAATTGTTGAATTGTGTAAAAGGAAGACCATTTGTGCCATAATATAATTTATAATGATTATTGATGTTGTTGGGTTGTTGTTGTTGATGTGTATTGAGCCGAGTTAAGCCTCGGGGATGTTATATATATAGGGGAAATGTCGAAATTTCGGTAGACAAAAACAAAGTTAAATGAACTCTTAAGCCTTGAAACCTCTAATTGGTAGCTTTGACCATTTGCAGATTCTGAGCGAAACGGGACTTGAGTTTTGGGCGAGCGTAAGACGTATCTAAGGTATGTAAAGCTTCCCACTCCTTCTTTTGGCATGTCTTAGTATGTTAGGTTGATATCGGAACCCCGGGAGCAATTCGCTCTCGAAATCCAATTTATAAAATGGCTACTATTCATTCAATCCAATTGAAGCCTAGTGACTCCATTTTGACTAGAAAAGCAATCAAACGTCCGAAACCTATGTAAAGGTGATCGTTCACATTTTGAAATCTTTATGTATGATCTTATAGACTCTAAACGTCCATAAATTATGATTGCCACCTCGACTTGACCCGAGGTGGGCCCGCCAACCCCGAGATGCCTTATTTGTCCTACCAGATCTCTTTTGGATAAATTTCGATAAAGAATCTTCGATTTTGGAATTGTTCCTTATGAAATAATGTTTTGAACCCTATGAAATACTATGTTATGTTTTGGAACCATACGTACCACTTTGGAACTATTTTGTGGAATAAACTTCCGTACCAATTGTTTATCTGACTGTTTTGGTTAATAAATTGACTTATGAAGTAATCAAGTTTGAAAGGCTATTTTGATATACAATTGCATTGTTTGCTCACGACTCGCTCGTGCCTTATTATGACTTCGTTCACCGGTTCCGGGCCGGTTTTGTGATCGTGCGCCTTATGCTAAATTCGGTAGTATCTTGTGTTTCGGTTTCCGAGACCTCGCCATAGGGCCGGTTACCGTTCTGGAGTTATCTTTGTGATATGGCCTATGACATGATTTGTATGATGATATGATAAGATTTGTATGATGATATGATATGATATGTTCGGAGATGTACGGAGATTTGAAACCTTCGGAAGTATGCTGTGTTGTGGCACCAAAGGACGGAGAGGTGACCACATTCACGGCGTTATGCATGATTTTGATTCGCATTATGTACATATGTTTATTACGCTTTTGTTATACATCGATTCGATATATTTCTCTCCGTATTCTTATTTGCCTATGATTTGATTACGGCCTCATGCTTTACACACTCAGTACCTCTTTCATACCGACCCCTTTCTTCGGGGTCGCGTTTAAATGCCCGCGGTACGGACGTTGGTGATCCTCCGCTCGTAGGCCACTGCTCTCTGCTATATTGGATTGCTCCCTTTGATCGGAGCGTACATTTTGGTATATATTTACATCATGTTTATCCTTATGTACATTTGGACTATTTGGGTACGGCGGGGCCCCCGTCCCGTCATATGGTCGTCCGTCTGCAGGTCCGACGGACATATTTTGTGGGTTGTGCCTACTTCGTATGATTGTGTTTGTATCTGGTGTGTTGGGTGATCCCACCGCGCCGCGCGGCCGGTCCGCTTATGTATATGATATTTTGTTGGCCCCGTGTGGCCTTTGTTGGTATTTTCGTGTGCGGGATATTTTGGTTAGTCCATATAACAAAGGAAACTCTGCCGAAATTTTTTGGAAATCACCTAAATTTGAAATATAGCCTTATCGGCTTCTGTTATATATTGGATCGCGTCCGTTATGTTTTGAGATAGTGTTTGATAGATATGTTTGGGTGCCCAGATCGGGCACTATAGTCCCGGCTCACGGGGTTGGGTCGTGACAAAAGTGGTATATGGACTAGGGCCGTGACGAGTGCTACGATACCACTTGTCACGACCCAACTAAAAATGTGGCAGTGCTCCGATACTTGTACCGGACACCCCTTGTCTATCATATTACCTTTATTACTAAGTGGGCCATATGAACTGCACCATTTTTTTTTTTTGACATATACATTGGTAACATAATAATGTACATAGACTAGCAAGCTTTGACAATACATTATACCGCGACAAGGACATTCAGAACACAAACTTCTACCGTACATAGTCAAGCCACGAGCCTCTAACATAGTATACACATACATAGGAAGGGCCGAGTACTATCGTGCCCGAATACATATACAAGAGTAGTACCAAAAGATCGTGGCTCGTGAGCAACCGGAGCGTCGCTATCCGTCGATAGAACTCCTAGAAACCAGTCCGTCTTCCCCCCCTCCCGGGCAAGCC